>NW_025334267.1:32500-105000 GCF_014858855.1 Bufo gargarizans
CGACGATCCATTCGGATGTCTGCCCTATCAACTTTCGATGGTACTTTCTGCTCCTACCATGGTGACCACGGGTAACGGGGAATCAGGGTTCGATTCCGGAGAGGGAGCCTGAGAAACGGCTACCACATCCAAGGAAGGCAGCAGGCGCGCAAATTACCCACTTCCGACTCGGGGAGGTAGTGACGAAAAATAACAATACAGGACTCTTTCGAGGCCCTGTAATTGGAATGAGTACACTTTAAATCCTTTAACGATGATCTATTGGAGGGCAAGTCTGGTGCCAGCAGCCGCGGTGAGAGGAGGTGTGTCTGCTGAGCTCCCTGAACCTCCACAGCACAGGCCTCTCTGGGGAGTTTCCTAACATCTGCTCCCCAGGAGGAGTTCCAGACTTGTGGGGAGAAGTTCCATCTTTCTCCCCAGCCCGGGCCCTGCCACTCCCTAGGGAGTTGGTGGGGACCCGTGGCCATGGCAGCCCGCAAGGGTGCTCCTGCTCCCCGGCGTGGGTCGGAGGGGAGTAGGGAGCTGCAGCGACCGACCAGGAGTGATGACGGCGAGGGGGTAGCACCATCTGGACGCGGTGGTGGCAGCCGTGTCCCCCTGAAGACCCAAAATCGTGTGGAGGAGGAAGCCATCCCGCAGAGAATCAGGAGGTGTCATCCCAGGTAGGTTGGGGGTCCCAGTGGGAGGGAGAGAGTACCCTCACCTACAGCTCTCGCCTTGCTGCCCACCTGCGAGAGTATCAGGAGCTGGGACGGCACCTCAAAACTCTGAGACAGGAGTTGAAAAATCTGCGCACGATGGCCAACAATGCCAGTAGAAAAAAAAGGCCCCCCATAATTGAGAAGATTTTTGCGTTGAAGGGGAAGCTGGAGGACTCCCTAGGGCGGCGAGAGAGCCTGCTGGAAGGCAGCGGCCCCTTTAAGGAGAGACTGATGAATGGGGAGCCCTTCTCAAAAATGGAGGCTGAGTTTAAAAGGGATCTGCATGGGGATGAGGAAAGTGAGGGGGAAGAGGTATGCTCTGGATCCCTGGCATCTAAGGTGGGATCCCAACCCATACGGCCGGAGCATGCCCCCCCCCCCCTCGTCTATGGACTCAGTGATTGAAACTTACAGTGGTGTACCCCCGGAGCAATTCCGCTTGCCCTCATCTGAGGAATCAGATGATGGGGGGATGTATAGTGAGGAAGACGGCGGTGGTGGATTATTAAAAGAAATAAAACTGCTGGAATCCCCCGTAGATCTGCAAGGATTTGCTTTTGGTGAGGAGCTGCTGGAGGAAAGCATTAGTAAAAAGAAAAAAAAAAAAAAGAAATTACATGTCTTGTATACATGCCTGCGGAGTGCTCGGTGCGGACTAGGGGGTCCGTACCGGGTGCTCTGCCGGCAGGCGTCCCGTTTGCACTGCCCGGTATTGCACCGGGTTCATCTACGTTGGGATCGGGCAGTGCGGCGGTGAAAATGTTAATGATGGCTCCAAGCGTGGATATAAAGACAGGCAGAAGGAACGGCAATACTGTCCAGTCGGGGACCTCAGGAGCTGATGGCCGCTCCCCTGTGGGAGGGGGGGGGTGGTCCGGCGCCGGAGTTAGCCCCCGTGAAAGAGGTGGCCCTGCCCACCGCTCTGCCCGCCGCTCCGGCGTGTAGGGTGATGCTGGGGCGGTGCGATGGGGTCACCGTCCCTCCCACACATAGCAACACAGAGACTCCGCCTGCAGCTGCAAAGTTGCGATAGGGATCGGGGGAAAAAGCGGAGAGTGTGGTCGGAGGCGTGGCTGGGGGTGTGTCTGGGGGTGTGTCCGGGCGCTCTCCTGTCGGCGCGCATGTGGGCGCGGCTGGGGGGGTGCCCGGTCGTGCCCCTGGACGCACTCCCGGGCACTCCTCTGGACGCACAGTTATTGCACTGGAGCATATGGCGGTGTACATTGCCACTGGACACGCCCCCTCTGTTTCGGCCTCCTCCTCCAGCGCTTAATTAAGTGCTGGGGAGGGGGGGGGGGGGGGGAGTATGATCGTCAGTGCCCAGATCCTAAGGACAGCAGGGGGGGCTTGGCCAGTGGCAATGAAAATGGCAGTGTGCATAATGATGATAATAATAATGTACAGACGCACCAAAATCTAAAGGATCTGCTGGTAAACAGTTACCATCCAGGTCATCAGACCAAATTGGATCCAGACTCAAAAGGTTCCAAGTGGGGATGTACCCCATGCGGGAGGTGCGTGGCATGCCCCAATGTCGACAGGACCACTTCCTTTCGCAATCCATTCACCAACAGTAAACAATACACCATCACACATACTATCACCTATAATACTCCAGGTGTGATATATGTGGGGAAGTGTCCATGCCAACGCATTTATGTTGGGTTGACATCCAGGGAGCTCAAGAGGAGGATACGAGAACACGTCCTGGGTAGGGATGAGCGAACTCGAACTGTATAGTTCGGGTTCGTACCGAATTTTGGGGTGTCCGTGACACGGACCCGAACCCGGACATTTTCGTAAAAGTCCGGGTTCGGGTTCGGTGTTCGTCGCTTTCTTCGCGCTTTTGTGACGCTTTCTTGGCGCTTTTTGAAAGGCTGCAAAGCAGCCAATCAACAAGCGTCATACTACTTGCCCCAAGAGGCCATCACAGCCATGCCTACTATTGGCATGGCTGTGATTGGCCAGAGCACCATGTGACCCAGCCTCTATTTAAGCTGGAGTCACATAGCGCCGCCCGTCACTCTGCTCTGATTAGCGTAGGGAGAGGTTGCGGCTGCGACAGTAGGGCGAGATTAGGCAGATTAACTCCTCCAAAGGACTTGATTAACTGATCGATCTGCAGCTGTGGATCATTGAGCTGCTGATCCTCAATTGCTCACTGTTTTTAGGCTGCACAGACCGTTTGTCAGTCTCATTTTTCTGGGGTGATCGGCGGCCATTTTGTGTCTTGTGGTGCGCCAGCACAAGCTGCGACCAAGTGCATTTAACCCTCAATGGTGTGGTTGTTTTTTGGCTAAAGCCTACATCAGGGTGAAGCTGTCACACCAAGTGCATTTAACCAGCAATAGTCTGTTCATTTTTTGGCCATATACAAAATCAGGGGCAAGCTGCGCCTGTCACCAAGTGCATTTAACCCTCAATGGTGTGGTTGTTTTTTGGCTAAAGCCTACATCAGGGTGAAGCTGTCACACCAAGTGCATTTAACCAGCAATAGTCTGTTCATTTTTTGGCCATATACAAAATCAGGGGCAAGCTGCGCCTGTCACCAAGTGCATTTAACCCTCAATGGTGTGGTTGTTTTTTGGCTAAAGCCTACATCAGGGTGAAGCTGTCACACCAAGTGCATTTAACCAGCAATAGTCTGTTTATTTTTTGGCCATATCCCAGTCTAATTCTGTCACTAAATCCATACCGGTCACCCAGCGCCTAAATACTAGGCCTCAAATTTATATCCAGCTAAATCTGTCCCTAGTGCTGTAGCTGGGCGAGTTATTTAGTGTCCGTTCAAGCACATTTCTTGTTCTGGGTTGAAATACAATTCCCAATTTAGCAATTTCATAATTTAGTGGTTCCTGCTATATCAGAGCTATTTGAAATCTATCCCAAAAAGGGTATATAATATTGAAGGTGCACATTGGGTCATTCAGAATAACTTCACACACACCCGCTACTGTGTATTTCCAAGTCTAATTCTGTCACTAAACCCATACCTGTCACCCAGCGCCTAAATACTAGGCCTCAAATTTAAATCCCTCTAAATCTCTCGTTACCGCTGTACTGTTGTTGCTGGGCAAGATATTTAGTGTCCGTCAAAGCACATTTTTTGTTCTGGGTTGAAGTACAATTCCCAATTTAGCAATTTCATAATTTAGTGGTTTCTGCTATATCAGAGCTATTTGAAATCTATCCCTAAAAGGGTATATAATATTGAAGGTGCACATAGGGTCATTCAGAATAACTTCACACACACCGCTTCTGTGCATTTCCAAGTCTAATTCTGTCACTAAATCCATACCGGTGACCCAGCGCCTAAATACTAGGCCTCAAATTTAAATCCCTCTAAATCTCTCGTTACCCACCGCTGTACTGTTGTTGCTGGGCAAGATATTTAGTGTCCGTCAAAGCACATTTTTTGTTCTGGGTTGAAGTACAATTCCCAATTTAGCAATTTCATAATTTAGTGGTTTCTGCTATATCAGAGCTATTTGAAATCTATCCCTAAAAGGGTATATAATATTGAAGGTGCACATAGGGTCATTCAGAATAACTTCACACACACCGCTTCTGTGCATTTCCAAGTCTAATTCTGTCACTAAATCCATACCGGTGACCCAGCGCCTAAATACTAGGCCTCAAATTTAAATCCCTCTAAATCTCTCGTTACCCACCGCTGTACTGTTGTTGCTGGGCAAGATATTTAGTGTCCGTCAAAGCACATTTTTTGTTCTGGGTTGAAGTACAATTCCCAATTTAGCAATTTCATAATTTAGTGGTTTCTGCTATATCAGAGCTATTTGAAATCTATCCCTAAAAGGGTATATAATATTGAAGGTGCACATAGGGTCATTCAGAATAACTTCACACACACCGCTTACTGTGCATTTCCAAGTCTAATTCTGTCACTAAATCCATACCGGTGACCCAGCGCCTAAATACTAGGCCTCAAATTTAAATCCCTCTAAATCTCTCGTTACCCACCGCTGTACTGTTGTTGCTGGGCAAGATATTTAGTGTCCGTCAAAGCACATTTTTTGTTCTGGGTTGAAGTACAATTCCCAATTTAGCAATTTCATAATTTAGTGGTTTCTGCTATATCAGAGCTATTTGAAATCTATCCCTAAAAGGGTATATAATATTGAAGGTGCACATAGGGTCATTCAGAATAACTTCACATACACGCTTCTGTGCATTTCAAGTCTAATTCTGTCACTAAATCCATACCGGTGACCCAGCGCCTAAATACTAGGCCTCAAATTTAAATCCCTCTAAATCTCTCGTTACCCACCGCTGTACTGTTGTTGCTGGGCAAGATATTTAGTGTCCGTCAAAGCACATTTTTTGTTCTGGGTTGAAATACAATTCCCAATTTAGCAATTTCATAATTTAGTGGTTTCTGCTATATCAGAGCTATTTGAAATCTATCCCTAAAAGGGTATATAATATTGAAGGTGCACATAGGGTCATTCAGAATAACTTCACACACACCGCTTACTGTGCATTTCCAAGTCTAATTCTGTCACTAAATCCATACCGGTGACCCAGCGCCTAAATACTAGGCCTCAAATTTAATCCCTCTAAATCTCTCGTTACCCACCGCTGTACTGTTGTTGCTGGGCAAGATATTTAGTGTCCGTCAAAGCACATTTTTTGTTCTGGGTTGAAGTACAATTCCCAATTTAGCAATTTCATAATTTAGTGGTTTCCTGCTATATCAGAGCTATTTGAAATCTATCCCTAAAAAGGGTATATAATATTCAAGGTGCACATTGGGTCATTCAGAATAACTTCACACACACGCTTCTGTGCATTTCCAAGTCTAATTCTGTCACTAAATCCATACCGGTCACCCAGCGCCTAAATACTAGGCCTCAAATTTATATCCCGCTGAATTTGAATACAATACATTGGGCCAAATAATATATTTGTTGTTGTGGTGAACCATAACAATGAGAAAAACATCTAGTAAGGGACGCGGACGTGGACATGGTCGTGGTGGTGTTAGTGGACCCTCTGGTGCTGGGAGAGGACGTGGCCGTTCTGCCACATCCACACGTCCTAGTGTACCAACTACCTCAGGTCCCAGTAGCCGCCAGAATTTACAGCGATATATGGTGGGGCCCAATGCCGTTCTAAGGATGGTAAGGCCTGAGCAGGTACAGGCATTAGTCAATTGGGTGGCCGACAGTGGATCCAGCACGTTCACATTATCTCCCACCCAGTCTTCTGCAGAAAGCGCACAGATGGCGCCTGAAAACCAACCCCATCAGTCTGTCACATCACCCCCATGCATACCAGGGAAACTGTCTCAGCCTCAAGTTATGCAGCAGTCTCTTATGCTGTTTGAAGACTCCGCTGGCAGGGTTTCCCAAGGGCATCCACCTAGCCCTTCCCCAGCGGTGAAAGACATAGAATGCACTGACGCACAACCACTTATGTTTCCTGATGATGAGGACATGGGAATACCACCTCAGCATGTCTCTGATGATGACGAAACACAGGTGCCAACTGCTGCGTCTTTCTGCAGTGTGCAGACTGAACAGGAGGTCAGGGATCAAGACTGGGTGGAAGACGATGCAGGGGACGATGAGGTCCTAGACCCCACATGGAATGAAGGTCGTGCCACTGACTTTCACAGTTCGGAGGAAGAGGCAGTGGTGAGACCGAGCCAACAGCGTAGCAAAAGAGGGAGCAGTGGGCAAAAGCAGAACACCCGCCGCCAAGAGACTCCGCCTGCTACTGACCGCCGCCATCTGGGACCGAGCACCCCAAAGGCAGCTTCAAGGAGTTCCCTGGCATGGCACTTCTTCAAACAATGTGCTGACGACAAGACCCGAGTGGTTTGCACGCTGTGCCATCAGAGCCTGAAGCGAGGCATTAACGTTCTGAACCTGAGCACAACCTGCATGACCAGGCACCTGCATGCAAAGCATGAACTGCAGTGGAGGAAACACCTTAAAACCAAGGAAGTCACTCAGGCTCCCCCTGCTACCTCTTCTGCTGCTGCCGCCTCGGCCTATTCTGCTGCTGCCGCCTCGGCCTCTTCCTCCGCCTCCGGAGGAACGTTGGCACCTGCCGCCCAGCAAACAGGGGATGTACCACCAACACCACCACCACCACCTCCGTCACCAAGCGTCTCAACCATGTCACACGCCAGCGTTCAGCTCTCCATCTCACAAACATTTGATAGAAAGCGTAAATTCCCACCTAGCCACCCTCGATCCCTGGCCCTGAATGCCAGCATTTCTAAACTACTGGCCTATGAAATGCTGTCATTTAGGCTGGTGGACACAGACAGCTTCAAACAGCTCATGTCGCTTGCTGTCCCACAGTATGTTGTTCCCAGCCGGCCACTACTTCTCCAAGAGAGCCGTGCCTTCCCTGCACAACCAAGTATCCCGATAAAATCAAGTGTGCACTGCGCAACGCCATCTGTAGCAAGGTCCACCTAACCACAGATACGTGGACCAGTAAGCACGGCCAGGGACGCTATATCTCCCTAACTGCACACTGGGTAAATGTAGTGGCAGCTGGGCCCCAGGCGGAGAGCTGTTTGGCGCACGTGCTTCCGCCGCCAAGGATCGCAGGGCAACATTCTTTGCCTCCTGTTGCCACCTCCTCCTTCTCGGCTTCCTCCTCCTCTTCTTCCACCTGCTCATCCAGTCAGCCACACACCTTCACCACCAACTTCAGCACAGCCCGGGGTAAACGTCAGCAGGCCATTCTGAAACTCATATGTTTGGGGGACAGGCCCCACACCGCACAGGAGTTGTGGCGGGGTATAGAACAACAGACCGACGAGTGGTTGCTGCCGGTGAGCCTCAAGCCCGGCCTGGTGGTGTGTGATAATGGGCGAAATCTCGTTGCAGCTCTGGGACTAGCCAAGTTGACGCACATCCCTTGCTTGGCGCATGTGCTGAATTTGGTGGTGCAGAAGTTCATTCACAACTACCCCGACATGTCAGAGCTGCTGCATAAAGTGCGGGCCGTCTGTTCGCGCTTCCGGCGTTCACATCCTGCCTGCTGCTCGCCTGTCTGCGCTACAGCGTAACTTCGGCCTTCCCGCTCACCGCCTCATATGCGACGTGCCCACCAGGTGGAACTCCACCTTGCACATGCTGGACAGACTGTGCGAGCAGCAGCAGGCCATAGTGGAGTTTCAGCTGCAGCACGCACGGGTCAGTCGCACTACAGAACAGCACCACTTCACCACCAATGACTGGGCCTCCATGCGAGACCTGTGTGCCCTGTTGCGCTGTTTCGAGTACTCCACCAACATGGCCAGTGGCGATGACACCGTTATCAGCGTTACAATACCACTTCTATGTCTCCTTGAGAAAACACTTAGGGCGATGATGGAAGAGGAGGTGGCCCAGGAGGAGGAGGAGGAGGAGGAGGAAGAGGGGTCATTTTTAGCACTTTCAGGCCAGTCTCTTCGAAGTGACTCAGAGGGAGGTTTTTGGCAACAGCAGAGGCCAGGTACAAATGTGGCCAGCCAGGGCCCACTACTGGAGGACGAGGAGGACGAGGATGAGGAGGAGGTGGAGGAGGATGAGGATGAAGCATGGTCACAGCGGGGTGGCACCCAACGCAGCTCGGGTCCATCACTGGTGCGTGGCTGGGGGGAAAGGCAGGACGATGACGATACGCCTCCCACAGAGGACAGCTTGTCCTTATCCCTGGGCAGCCTGGCACACATGAGCGACTACATGCTGCAGTGCCTGCGCAACGACAGCAGAGTTGCCCACATTTTAACCTGTGCGGACTACTGGGTTGCCACCCTGCTGGATCCACGCTACAAAGACAATGTGCCCACCTTACTTCCTGCACTGGAGCGTGATAGGAAGATGCGCGAGTACAAGCGCACGTTGGTAGACGCGCTACTGAGAGCATTCCCAAATGTCACAGGGGAACAAGTGGAAGCCCAAGGCCAAGGCAGAGGAGGAGCAAGAGGTCGCCAAGGCAGCTGTGTCACGGCCAGCTCCTCTGAGGGCAGGGTTAGCATGGCAGAGATGTGGAAAACTTTTGTCAACACGCCACAGCTAACTGCACCACCACCTGATACGCAACGTGTTAGCAGGAGGCAACATTTCACTAACATGGTGGAACAGTACGTGTGCACACCCCTCCACGTACTGACTGATGGTTCGGCCCCATTCAACTTCTGGGTCTCTAAATTGTCCACGTGGCCAGAGCTAGCCTTTTATGCCTTGGAGGTGCTGGCCTGCCCGGCAGCCAGCGTTTTGTCTGAACGTGTATTCAGCACGGCAGGGGGCGTCATTACAGACAAACGCAGCCGCCTGTCTACAGCCAATGTGGACAAGCTGACGTTCATAAAAATGAACCAGGCATGGATCCCACAGGACCTGTCCGTCCCTTGTCCAGATTAGACATTAACTACCTCCCCATAACCATATATTATTGGACTCCAGGGCACTTCCTCATTCAATCCTATTTTTATTTTCATTTTACCATTATATTGCGATGCTACCCAAAGTTGAATGAACCTCTCCTCTGCCTGTGTGCTAGGCCTAAATATATGCCAATGGACTGTTGCAGTGGTGGCTGACATGAAGCCTGATTCTCTGCTATGACATGCAGACTGATTCTCTGCTGACATGAAGCCAGATCCTCTGTTACGGGACCTCTCTCCTCTGCCTGTGTGTGTGCTGGGCCTAAATATATGCCAATGGACTGTTGCAGTGGTGGCTGACGTGAAGCCTCATTCTCTGCTATGACATGCAGACTGATTCTCTGCTGACATGAAGCCAGATTGTCTGTTACGGGACCTCCCTCCTCTGCCTGGGTGCTGGGCCTAAATATATGCCAATGGACTGTTGCAGTGGTGGCTGACGTGAAGCCTCATTCTCTGCTATGACATGCAGACTAATTCTCTGCTGACATGAAGACAGATTCTCTGTTACGGGACCTCCCTCCTCTGCCTGGGTGCTGGGCCTAAATATATGCCAATGGACTGTTGCAGTGGTGGCTGACGTGAAGCCTCATTCTCTGCTATGACATGCAGACTAATTCTCTGCTGACATGAAGACAGATTCTCTGTTACGGGACCTCCCTCCTCTGCCTGGGTGCTGGGCCTAAATATATGCCAATGGACTGTTGCAGTGGTGGGTGACGTGAAGCCTCATTCTCTGCTATGACATGCAGACTGATTCTCTGCTGACATGAAGCCAGATTGTCTGTTACGGGACCTCTCTCCTCTGCCTGTGTGCTAGGCCTAAATATATGCCAATGGACTGTTGCAGTGGTGGCTGACGTGAAGCCTCATTCTCTGCTATGACATGCAGACTGATTCTCTGCTGACATGAAGCCAGATCGTCTGTTACGGGACCTCTCTGCTCTGCCTGTGTGCTAGGCCTAAATATATGCCAATGGACTGTTGCAGTGGTGGGTGACGTGAAGCCTCATTCTCTGCTATGACATGCAGACTGATTCTCTGCTGACATGAAGCCAGATTGTCTGTTACGGGACCTCCCTCCTCTGCCTGGGTGCTGGGCCTAAATATATGCCAATGGACTGTTGCAGTGGTGGCTGACGTGAAGCCTCATTCTCTGCTATGACATGCAGACTAATTCTCTGCTGACATGAAGACAGATTCTCTGTTACGGGACCTCCCTCCTCTGCCTGGGTGCTGGGCCTAAATATATGCCAATGGACTGTTGCAGTGGTGGCTGACGTGAAGCCTCATTCTCTGCTATGACATGCAGACTAATTCTCTGCTGACATGAAGCCAGATTGTCTGTTACGGGACCTCCCTCCTCTGCCTGGGTGCTGGGCCTAAATATATGCCAATGGACTGTTGCAGTGGTGGGTGACGTGAAGCCTGATTCTCTGCTATGACATGCAGACTGATTCTCTGCTGACATGAAGCCAGATTCTCTGTTACGGGACCTCTCTGCTCTGCCTGTGTGCTAGGCCTAAATATATGCCAATGGACTGTTGCAGTGGTGGGTGACGTGAAGCCTCATTCTCTGCTATGACATGCAGACTGATTCTCTGCTGACATGAAGCCAGATTGTCTGTTACGGGACCTCCCTCCTCTGCCTGGGTGCTGGGCCTAAATATATGCCAATGGACTGTTGCAGTGGTGGGTGACGTGAAGCCTGATTCTCTGCTATGACATGCAGACTGATTCTCTGCTGACATGAAGCCAGATTGTCTGTTACGGGACCTCTCTCCTCTGCCTGTGTGTGTGCTGGGCCTAAATATATGCCAATGGACTGTTGCAGTGGTGGCTGACGTGAAGCCTCATTCTCTGCTATGACATGCAGACTAATTCTCTGCTGACATGAAGCCAGATTGTCTGTTACGGGACCTCTCTCCTCTGCCTGGGTGCCGGGGCCTAAATATCTGAGAATGGACTGTTCCAGTGGTGGGTGACGGGAAGCCAGATTCTCTGCTATGGAACCTCTCTCCAATTGATTTTGGTTAATTTTTATTTATTTAATTTTTATTTTAATTCATTTCCCTATCCACATTTGTTTGCAGGGGATTTACCTACATGTTGCTGCCTTTTGCAGCCCTCTAGCTCTTTCCTGGGCTGTTTTACAGCCTTTTTAGTGCCGAAAAGTTCGGGTCCCCATTGACTTCAATGGGGTTCGGGTTCGGGACGAAGTTCGGATCGGGTTCGGATCCCGAACCCGAACATTTCCGGGATGTTCGGCCGAACTTCTCGAACCCGAACATCCAGGTGTTCGCTCAACTCTAGTCCTGGGCATTGAGGCTGCCAAAGATGAAAATGATGTGACCCTATTAAAAACGATTCCCAAACATTTTAAATTGTTTCACAATTGTGATAGTTCGCAATTTAGTATCTGTGGGATCGATAGGGTGTACATGACACCACATGGTGGTAACTGGAGGAGGATATTGGTGCAAAAAGAAGTACGCTGGATTCATGAATTAGACAGCATGACACCTAGGGTTTTAAATGAGGACCTTTCTTTTGCTCCTTTTCTATAACTGATACGCCCCGTGATGGATGTCCTCAATAACATTCCCTGTTTTTGAGTCCTCTTGGGGTCCCTCTGCTCATCCCGGGTCCCGTGTTTTTAATTATTTGTCTGTCATTCCCCTGTTTTTTAACATACTGTGCTTTCTTGATTTACCTTAGCACTACCGATGACGTCTGTGGCAGTGAAGGACCATACCAGTGGAGTCATGGTTCCATACAGAGTTATGTCTTCATGCATGGTGCCTTTTGGACTTCCCGGGTCATATGCTGGTTATACAACTATGACTGTTCCATCAATATTACATAACTCCCCTGTTTTTGAGATGTTCCGACCATATATTTTCACCATGATGTACATTTTTATAGTTTTCTTCTGTTTCCTTTCCCTTCTATCACCGCACCGAGCACTCTTTTCACCTGCGCCTTTTTTTTCCTTTTTAAGTATATAATTACCTTGAGTGTGTTTTATTATAATCCAATTTGTACTCTACTGGCACCTATCTTCCCAGCAATTGTGTATGATCTAATACTGTAATAATTCAGCCCCTAAGGTTGGTTGCTCCCGTCAATATTTATGTATCTATATATTATATTTGGTTTATGCATTAGCACTTTATGTCAAACCAAGTCCGCTGTTGTTTTGGAATACTGACATTATTGCCATTATTCCTCCTCATAATATATGGTACGCCCATTTTCTACACTGTACAGGGTGCGATTATAATGAGTCTGAACATGGTCTCTTAATACAACATTGCGGTGTGGTGAGGTGTAATCCACCTGTCCACAGCGCAATGTAGTTATCTGTCGTCCGTTAGGATAATGAGGGGTTAACTGTGCTTTCGTATACTATGTCATCTTACGTCATGTCCAGCTCCCAGCCACTGGCCTGGTACCTTTTGCCCTGACCTATACTTAATAAGTTTCCATGCATTTTGATCATCTGCCCATATTAAGAGGTGTCTGTGGGCTGGTATGTGTATCTGCATTGTGCTGCTTTCACACTAGCGTTCGGGGCTCCGCTTGTGTGTTCGGTTTAAAGGCTCTCACAAGGGGCCCCGAACGGATTTGTAGAGCCCCAATGCATTCTGAGTGGATGCGCTTCTGCTCGGAGTGCATCGGGAGGGCTTCGCTTGGCCTCCGTTCCACTCGGCAGGCGGACACCCGGGTGTCCGCCTGGCCGTGCGGAGCCAGACAGATCCGTGTGGGTCGGTAGGGACGGATCCGTTTGTAGTTGACACAATATGGTGCGACTTCGAACGGATCCGTTCCCCATTGACTTTCGGTGTGGGGTCTGACTAACTTTCACATTTAAATTTTTTTCTCTGAACTATAATGCAGATAGATCCGTTCTGTATGGATCCCAACATCTGCATTATAAGAGCGGATCCGTCTGTGCAGCCACCAGACGGATCCGCTCTGAACGCAAGTGTGAAAGTAGCCTAAGTGTGCCGCCGCGGTCGTGTGCTGCATCACGTGACCTTCCATCTTAACCTCAGTCTCTACAATTGCCTCTTTTGCATTGTGTTTGGGGCGTTGCTGCCATGAGGATCTGAGGTATGCTCTTTCAGCTAGTATTCTTTTTCCCTGTATTTTCGTGCACTGATCTCCCGGCCTCTCCTTGGGTCCTGCTCCTCATTTCTGTGTCCCGCCTTGTGCTGCCTGTTTTATAATACATGTATGTACTGTTCATTTATATTTACAATAAAGCTTTTTGGATTTTCATGTACACAAAAGTCAGCTTCATTTTTTGGTGACCATTTTAGAGAAGGGAGCGCCATCTTCCTTGGCTCCTCTGTCGGGGTGCTTTAAGATAGTGATGGTGGAGCCTAGAGGGAGGAGTCTTCGCTCCCTTGACTCACAATGCAAGGTTCTTGGTGGGCAGGCTTTAGAGTTCCCGCTTCTAGGGGGGCGTATTTGGCATTTACGTGCTCTTGAGACGTTCTTGTCTTTTCCCGCTTCTGGACATAAAGAAGCAGCACCATTTTGTGAATATGGTGAATTAACCCCTGGAGTGCTGGTGCGCACTAGATAGCGTTTTCTGGCACAGCAACAAAGCAATAATGTCAATTTTTTGGATTTTGGCACAATTCTCAGATCCTGTTATACTGCGGAACATGCAATTTGATCCAGTTAAAGGGATTCTGTCATCAGAAATTAGGCCTATAACCTAAACATATGGCGAGGTCGGTACTAATACACAGAATCCTAAATTGACCATATCAAATGCGCCTGTGGCTCTATAATCATAATAAAAGGTTTATATAACCTGTCACTCACGTCACAATTGTGTCCAAGGGGACGTCTCACGATGCAATGCGCCCGGCTTCAGCCATCTCCTTTCGGTTCCCAGCTCCGCCTTCTGAATTGAAATCGCCACCCTCCTTTTCATTAGAGCCGCCTACCTCAGTCATCGCCGCCTCTCTAACGTCCGCTCTCCTGAGCCAGATCCCGCGCATGTGCACTAGGTATCACCTGATGCGCCCGTGCGGACTCCTGGCAGTGGCCTCTTTATGCGAAGTGCGCACTTCGCTAGAACCTGCCTTGACTGCCCGATTACAGCCATTCAACCTTATACAGTCGGGTTCAAAGCTGTTTGGAGGTTCGGATCGCACAGGCTGCATTTCTTCAGACGCTCCCTTCAGATCTTATTCAATTCAATAAGGTATATTAGGTATATTATAAGCAATAAACAAGACTGCAGAATAATTAGACTTTATATACAGACGTGGACAAAATTGTTGGTACCCTTTGGTCAATGAAAGAAAAAGTCACAATGGTCACAGAAATAACTTTAATCTGACAAAAGTAATAATAAATTAAAATTCTATAAATGTTAACCAATGAAAGTCAGACATTGTTTTTCAACCATGCTTCAACAGAATTATGTAAAAAAATAAACTCATGAAACAGGCATGGACAAAAATGATGGTACCCCTAACTTAATATTTTGTTGCGCAACCTTTTGAGGCAATCACTGCAATCAAACGCTTCCTGTAACTGTCAATGAGACATCTGCACCTCTCAGCAGGTATTTTGGCCCACTCCTCATGAGCAAACTGCTCCAGTTGTGTCCGGTTTGAAGGGTGCCTTTTCCAGACTGCATGTTTCAGCTCCTTCCAAAGATGCTCAATAGGATTGAGGTCAGGGCTCATAGAAGGCCACTTTAGAATAGTCCAATTTTTTCCTCTTAGCCATTCTTGGGTGTTTTTAGCGGTGTGTTTTGGGTCATTGTCCTGTTGCAAGACCCATGACCTGCGACTGAGACCAAGCTTTCTGACACTGGCTAGTACATTTCTCTCTAGAATTCCTTGATAGTCTTGAGATTTCATTGTACCCTGCACAGATTCAAGACACCCTGTGCCAGACGCAGCAAAGCAGCCCCAGAACATAACAGAGCCTCCTCCATGTTTCACAGTAGGGACAGTGTTCTTTTCTTGATATGCTTCATTTTTTCGTCTGTGAACATACAGCTGATGTGCCTTGGCAAAAACTTCGATTTTTGTCTCATCTGTCCACAGGACATTCTCCCAGAAGCTTTGTGGCTTGTCAACATGTAGTTTGGCATATTCCAGTCTTGCTTTTTTATGATTCGTTTTCAACAATGGTGTCCTCCTTGGTCGTCTCCCATGTAGTCCACTTTGGCTCAAACAACGACGGATGGTGCGATCTGACACTGATGTTCCTTGAGCATGAAGTTCACCTTGAATCTCTTTAGAAGTCTTTCTAGGCTCTTTTGTTACCATTCGGATTATCCGTCTCTTAGATTTGTCATCAATTTTCCTCCTGCGGCCACGTCCAGGGAGGTTGGCTACAGTCCCATGGATCTTAAACTTATGAATAATATGTGCAACTGTACTCACAGGAACATCTAGTTGCTTGGAGATGGTCTTATAGCCTTTACCTTTAACATGCTTGTCTATAATTTTCTTTCTGATCTCTTGAGACAGCTCTTTCCTTTGCTTCCTCTGGTCCATGTCGAGTGTGGTACACACCATATCACCAAACAACACAGTGATTACCTGGAGCCATATATATAGGCCCAATGGCTGATTACAAGGTTGTAGACACCTGTGATGCTAATTAGTGGACACACCTTGAATTAACATGTCCCTTTGGTCACATTATGTTCTGTGTTTTCTAGGGGTACCATCATTTTTGTCCATGCCTGTTTCATGAGTTTATTTTTTTACATAATTCTGTTGAAGCATGGTTGAAAAACAATGTCTGACTTTCATTGGTTAACATTTATAGAATTTTAATTTATTATTACTTTTGTCAGATTAAAGTTATTTCTGTGACCATTGTGACTTTTTCTTTCATTGACCAAAGGGTACCAACAATTTTGTCCACGTCTGTATACAGTACAAACCAAAAGTTTGGACACACCTTCTCATTCAAAGAGTTTTCTTTATTTTCATGACTATGATAATTGTAGATTCACACTGAAGGCATCAAAACTATGAATTAACACATGTGGAATTATATACATGACAAAAAAGTGTGAAACAACTGAAAATATGTCATATTCTAGGTTCTTCAAAGTAGCCACCTTTTGCTTTGATTACTGCTTTGCACACTCTTGGCATTCTCTTGATGAGCTTCAAGAGGTAGTCACCTGAAATGGTCTTCCAACAGTCTTGAAGGAGTTCCCAGAGGGACAGGATTCATGTACCAGTAGTGCTCTTTAACATTTCAAGTATCCTAACTTCCAATAGTAAAAAGTATTTTTACACCATGCCCGTATATAGGCAGTTAGCTTGAAGTAGTTTTCTCAATCTGGCAGTAGTATCTTTTCAGCAGCCTGAGGGCACACTGGATTGGATGATCCTTATTCTTTCTAACTTACAAATCCGTCATTTGGTATCTATAACAAAATAAATGAATTGAGTAACAGATTGAACGAAAAAAACTGATCCATACCCATTGAATGTTATCGGGTGTCATGATGGATCCTTTTTGTCCAGCATGCCAATAAGGAAATAATAACCAATGTTGTCGTATATATATATATATTTATGAATGAACCACTAAGATTACTGACCAGTATTATAATTAGAAAAAAATGGATTTTGATAATTGGTTGAAAATTTTAGGGTGATAGAGCACCGAATAAGGAACTCTATGCAGGAAACCATAATCAAAAATGAGAAAGCTCTATGAACTATTTTAATGAGGTTTAATTTTTTTTGTAAGTTGCTATTTTATTTTGATTAATATAGTTTTTTTATAAACACATTTCCAGATTGAAAAGAAAAGCAGCTTATCGTGCGTTCACTGCATGGATTCATGGCTATTTGGGCAAAGGAAACCGTCGACCAATTCCATCCTGTGTTGTGAATAGCGTTCGCAATTCGTTTCCTGACCCAGATGTAGAGTACATGGGTTTCAAACTACATAGCGATAGTCCAGCAGAGTTTATGGCATTTGAATAATAAAAACTATACTGTTAAAATTGTTTTTTATTATGATTTAACATTTTCTGTTTAAAATATTATTGTATTGATGTTTACAAAGTCAATTTCATAAATTGCCAAATATTGTTATTTGTTGAAAGCAAATGTTTATATCTAATAAATTATTTTACCTTCATCATTCTTCTCAACATTCTTTACTGTACTATGTCTTATGTACCAGAAATTTTCACAGTATGAATAACACAAAATGATGTACAGTAAAAAAAAAGCTACAATAAAGTGTGAAGACCACGCCTGTGTTGTGGAGGGCAAATTGCGTCCCAGTATAGCCGGGCACCTACTAGTTGGCTGCCCATAGGGTGTCATGGCCCCATTCACTTAAATGGGTAAACGATCCCTCCGTTCCACAAAAAGAGAGTGCATGCTATATATTTTTGCAGGTGCGGAAGGACAGAACAACGGGAAAAAAAATGATCGTGTGAACTAGGCCGAACTTGTCCTTTTAATTGTTCAGCTTTGTCCTGCTATTCAATCCTGATTGAGACGATACAAATCAACCTTTATATAATTTGTTTTGACATTTATATGGCTTGGATTATATATATATATATATATATATATATATATATCTATATAAGAAAAGTCCAGTGGGAGCAGCAGCCAGAGTGTGGGTGCACGGTCCAACGTAGGTAAGGCATACCTGCGCGGTTTATACTCAAATTAGGAAACAGAAAAGCCTCTTTGCACAAACTCAAAAAGAAATAGAAGGTATGATTAATCGGATAATGGGTGAGATTGTGCAGATCAATACCCCTGAAAAACAATATCAATTAAAAAAAGTGCAGGAGGATTGAGCAATATCTATATAAAAAAGCACTGAATAAATTGTTCTTCTTGGGGTTAAGGACCTTCAGTGAATTCAGTAAACCATGTAGAGTATTATCCACAATAGTAAAAAATCAAAGGGGCAGTAATAACATCAATGGAATTAGGACAGAGGTGGGAAACATTTTAAGAGACCCTGATGATATCCTAGGGGAATTCACTCGATATTTCTCCATGTTATATCAGGCCAGACCTATTGATCAGGGAGGAAAAATAGATGAATATCTAGACAATATTAATATCCCTAAATTCTACCAACAAGATATAGATTGGCTGAATAGACCGATTCAATTGAGCGAGTTACAGAATACGTTAAAAACCATTAAGGGTAATACGTACCCAGGGGCGGACGACTTCCCATTTGAAATATACCGAAAACATGAGGGAATTATCCTTCCCCAAATGTTGGAGGTATTAAACCAATCATGGATACTGGGTTCCCTACCCCCTTCATGGATGGAAGCAACCATCACACTGATTCTAAAAAGGGGAAGGACCCATTGTCAGTTGCGTCTTACCGCCCCATCGCTCTGTTGAATACAGACTATAAAATCCTTGCAAAATTGTTGGCCAATAGATTGAAGGCCGTTATCCATAAAGTTGTCCAGGATGATCAAACTGGGTTCATTCCTAAAAGAAACATTCAGGATAATGTAAGAAGGGCCTTTCTGAATATTCAGATGGGGAGGGGGGAGGACTGCTCCATCCTGTCTCTTGACGCCTCTAAGGCGTTTGACAGGGTGGAGTGGCCCTTCCTCTGGGGAGTGATGTCACGAGTGAGGATGGGAGAATATTTCTCTAGATGGGTCCAGATTCTCTATCGAAATCCGGTTTCCAGGGTCCGAGTCAACGGGGAGTATTCCTCCCACTTTTCATTGACCCGGCAAACACGTCAGTGATGTCCCCTCTCCCCTTTACTTTTTTCGCTGTTTTTGGAGCCAATGGCATGCAAAATTAGAGCAGATAAGGAAATACAGGGCTTCGGATGTGAGGGAGAGGCCGATAAAATAAGTCTCTATGCGGACGACGCTCTACTATTTTTGGGGGAGGGGCATAGTAATTTACCTAGGGTTATGGAAAGTATAGATGAATTTGGATCTTTATCTGGATATGAGATAAACTGGGAAAAATCTAAATTCCTCCCATTGAGACGCCCTGTTCCACCGGGTTATAACTATCGGGTGAGCGTGCTGACTCCAGCAGAATCGCTACTATATTTGGGTATCCGTATAGGGACCAAGTTGGAACATTATGAGAAATTGAATATACTCCCAATAATAGACAAGGTTAAGGGAAAAATTAGAACATGGTTAAGGCTACCTCTGTCACAAATTAATCATATAACGCTTATTAAAATGACACTATTACCAATGTTATTATATGTATTTAATGCAAGTCCAATAACGATAGAAGATAAGTTCTTTAATAAACTGGAGACCCTTTTTAATGAATTAATATGGGGGCGCAAACAAGTCAGAATCAAAATACAGTATCTTTATAAAGAAGAGGGTGGTATTTCCGCCCCCTTTTTAAAAGGATACTATTTGGCTGCACAGTTGAGATGGTGTGTGAGGAATCGGAAGAATAAATGTATACGGCTTGTTTTTGGGGAGAACTGTGGACCTTGGGAGGATGTCTTCTCTATCCTTGAGAAGGGCCCTTCTGAGAAGAAAACAATAATAAACCCGTTCAGAAGAATGCTTGAGTACATTTGGCAACAAGTTCGACGCATGGTCGGAGTATCCCAAGCGGTTCAGTACAACCCCTTGTGGGGGAATGCACACTTACCACAAATTAAGCAAATGGGTGATGTTAGATATTGGGAAAAACAGGGGATACATTTAATTTCACAAGTTTTTGATAAGGGATTAAGCCCTTAAATGAAATTCTTCCGGATATTTCAGTAACACTTATTGATAAATAAGAGGGGGACTTGATATATGATGAGAATACGATGTATTGCATGGTACTGTATTTAGTGATATGATATTGATTGGATACATTGTAAAAAATTTTACTCCCTTTTTGAAAATAAAATAAATTATAACTATAAGGAAAAAAATAGAACATGTAAAAAACAAATAAAAGCGGCCAAACTAGAGATAGAGAGATTAATTGCCAAAGAGAGTAAAACTAACCCTAAAATGTTCTTCAATTATATAAATGTTAAAAAGTATAAATCTGAAGGTGTCGGCCCGTTAAAGAGAAATGAGGGGGGAGTCGCAGAGAGCGACAAGGAGAAAGCAAAGCTGTTAAATATTTTTTTCTCCAATGTATTAACTAAGGAAAATAAACTGTCAGATGACATGCCGAAAGTTGAAATAAATTCCCCATTAAAAGTGTCCTGTGTGACCCAGAAAGAAGTGCAACAGCGACTTAAAAAGATTAAAATAGACAAATCGCCAGGACCGGATGGCATACACCCATGTATCCTAAGGGAATTAAGTAATGTCATAGCCAGACCCTTATTTCTGATATTTGCAGATTCTATATTGACAGGGAATGTCCCACAGGATTGGCGCATGGCAAATGTGGTGCCAATCTTCAAAAAGGGTCCAAAAACAGAGCCTGGAAACTATAGGCCGGTAATTTTAACATCTGTTGTGGGTAAACTGTTTGAAGGTTTTCTGAGAGATGCTATGTTAGAGCATCTTAATGGAAATAAGCAAATAACGCCATATCCGCATGGCTTCGTGAGGGATCGATCATGTCAAACTAATTTAATCAGTTTCTATGAGGAGGTAAGTTCTAGACTTGACAGCGGCGAATCAATGGATGTCGTGTATCTGGACTTCTCCAAAGCATTTGACACTGTACCACATAAAAGGTTAGTATATAAAATGAGAATGCTCGGACTGGGAGAAAACGTCTGTAAGTGGGTAAGTAACTGGCTCAGTGATAGAAAACAGAGGGTGGTTATTAACGGTACACACTCAGATTGGGTCACTGTCACTAGTGGGGTACCTCAGGGGTCAGTATTGGAGGGGTCACACTGTCACTAGTGGGGTACCTCAGGGGTCAGTATTGGGCCCTATTCTCTTCAATATATTTATTAATGATCTTGTAGAAGGCTTGCACAGTAAATTATCAATTTTTGCAGATGACACTAAACTGTGTAAAGTAATTTACACTGATGAGGACAGTATACTGTATATATACTACAGAGGACAGTATACTGTATATATACTACAGAGGACAGTATACAGTATATATATACTACAGAGGACAGTATACTGTATATACACTACAGAGGACAGTATACTGTATATATACTACAGAGGGCAGTATACTGTATATATACTACAGAGGACAGTATACTGTATATATACTACAGAGGACAGTATACTATATATATATACTACAGAGGACAGTATACTACTACAGAGGAATCTGGATAGATTGGAGGCTTGGGCAGATAAGTGGCAGATGAGGTTTAACACTGACAAATGTAAAGTTATGCACATGGGAAGTAATAATGCAAGTCACCCGTACTTCTTAAATGGTAAAACACTCGGTAACACTGACATGGAAAAAGATCTAGGAATTTTAATAAACAGCAAACTAAGCTGCAAAAAACAGTGTCAGGCAGCTGCTGCCAAGGCAAATGAGATAATGGGTTGCATCAAAAGGGGCATAGATGCCCGTGATGAGAACATAGTCCTACCACTTTGCAAATCATTAGTCAGACCACACATGGAGTACTGTGTACAGTTCTGGGCTCCAGTGAACAAGGCAGACATAGTAGAGCTGGAGAGGGTCCAGAGGAGGGCAACTAAAGTAATAACTGGAATGGGGCAACTACAGTACCCTGAAAGATTATCAAAATTAGGGTTATTCACTTTAGAAAAAAGACGACTGAGAGGAGATCTAATTAATATGTATAAATATATCAGGGGTCAGTACAGAGATCTATCCTGTCATCTATTTATTTCCAGGACGGTGACTGTGACGAGGGGACATCCTCTGCGTCTGGAGGAAAGAAGGTTTGTACACAAACATAGAAGAGGATTCTTTACGGTAAGAGCAGTGAGACTATGGGCTCTATACTGTAAGAGCAGTGAGACTATGGGCTCTATACTGTAAGAGCAGTGAGACTATGGGCTCTATACTGTAAGAGCAGTGAGACTATGGGCTCTATACTGTAAGAGCAGTGAGACTATGGACTCTGTACTGTAAGAGCAGTGAGACTATGGACTCTGTACTGTAAGAGCAGTGAGACTATGGACTCTGTACTGTAAGAGCAGTGAGACTATGGACTCTGTACTGTAAGAGCAGTGAGACTATGGACTCTATACTGTAAGAGCAGTGAGACTATGGACTCTATACTGTAAGAGCAGTGAGACTATGGACTCTGTACTGTAAGAGCAGTGAGACTATGGACTCTATACTGTAAGAGCAGTGAGACTATGGACTCTGTACTGTAAGAGCAGTGAGACTATGGACTCTTTACTGTAAGAGCAGTGAGACTATGGACTCTTTACGGTAAGAGCAGTGAGACTATGGAGCTCTTTACTGTAAGAGCAGTGAGACTATGGACTCTGTACTGTAAGAGCAGTGAGACTATGGACTCTGTACTGTAAGAGCAGGGAGACTATGGAGCTCTCTGCCTGAGGAGGTGGTGATGGTGAGTACAATAAAGGAATTCAAGAGGGGCCTGGATGTATTTCTGGAGCGTAATAATATTACAGGCTATAGCTACTAGAGAGGGTTCATTGATCCAGGGAGTTAGTCTGATGCCTGATTGGAGTCGGGAAGGAATTTTTTCCCCTAAAGTGAGGAAAATTGGCTTCTACCTCACAGTTTTTTTTTGCCTTCCTCTGGATCAACTTGCAGGAGGACAGGCCGAACTGGATGGACAAATGTCTTTTTTCGGCCTTATGTACTATGTTACTATATAATAAAATAAAAATAAAAATTACAAACCAAAAAAATACTATATTAAAAATACAGTCAGCACTCCACTAGAGAATTGAGATGTTGAACGGCAATGACGGGGCGTGGAGGGGTGCACTACCTCCCACACTATTACTTGTGATGCAGGGCAATGTCGTATTACTTAGTGCAGGGCTGTTGCCAACTGAATATTGTTGTCAGTATGGCAGTGTAAAGCAGTGGGGAACAGGCGACATCAACCCACTGTCAGAGGGATGCTAATGACCCCCTTATACACGTGAGGCCAGCTTGATGCCAGACCACAGATAGCCCTACAGCTATAGTACACACCATGAGCTTGTGTTTGAACTGAATAGCTTGATTGTTCTCTCTATTGAGATGTAGTCCGGCCGGACTGAACACAGTTGGATCACAATGGAGTGGAAGACTGAATCTAAAACTGCAAACTACAACTGCCCCCAACATGTTTCACCAGTATTCTGGCTTCATCAGGGGAAATGGGCAGCAATGGGTGTCGCCACAAGTTTGGAGGGTTAAATGCACTGTTTAATGATTGACAGGACCTTCGTCCAGTAAGATTGGCAGCAACTAACTGATTTGACCTATTGCCTTAGTTAGCACACACCCACAGGGTGGGTCAAACCTTGATGCCTGTCGCCTCCTACATACATCATCAAGTCCGCGCTGCGCAAACGGAGTTGCGCAGACACTTAGACCAAACGGCCCAGAGTGATTCCAGTGCGCATGCGCTGCGCTACATTTAGGTGCGCACGGACTTAAACTGATGTCCGGAGCCTGCCTCGATAGGAGCTACGCTGACACTTAGGGTCCACTCACACGTCCATAAGTGTCCTGCGGATCCGCAAAGCACTGACACTTGTAATGCGCAATCCGCAACACTATAATAGAAAAAGCCTCCTCTGGTCCGCGGACAAGGTCAGGACGTGTTCCATTCCTTTTAGGAACGGAACCGCGGATCCCGAAAAAACGGATCCCTAAAAAACAGATGCGGATCCCGAAAATGCGGATGCGGATCCAGGAAATGTGGACTTGCATCCGTTCCAGCCCCATTGAAAGTGAACGGGTCCGCAAATCGCGGAACGACTGCGGACCCAAATCACGAAATGGACCCCCAGAGTCGGCAGCAGAGAGGCTGCGCTGATGGAAGCTGCACCTGGACTTAGAGGGAGCGGCGCTCACAATAGGGGTAAGTGGCTGGAGAGCTATACAAATAAGTGCTGCGTCTAGACCTGGACTTAGAAACCACAGCTCAATATTGCTCAAGCTGTGCAGGCGCAGTGTGACATCGGTGCGTGATGAGCATTTGAGGTGCTGGTGGGTTTTATCCACAACATACATTGCAATTGGAGCACAAGAAAAAGAATAAGATATTTCAGTTTATGTCAATTGTTAAATAGACACTAAAAGTGCCTTAAGGGGGGTTCAGACTTCTGTGCAGCACAGGAACGGCTGCCCCTGGATTTCATCTACAGTCCTACACTGGCAGATTAGGTCCGATAATATCAGAAGGTCGCCAGCCAGTACAGATCATTGTTCTTAAAGATACAGTGCATCACTATAGAGTTACACGTATCCTCAGAGTAAGTGCTGTAGTGATCCACACAGTCATTGTGGGACACTAAATATTTTAAGGTACAGTAAAATACCAATCATGTGATGTAAGAAATGCCAATATTTATTAATTATTATTATTTTTGAATTCTTGAAAACCGACATAAAGTATTCCTACTCCTTCACTTTTAAAGAAAGGATGTGAAGGCAAACCCTTCATTAAGCCCTTTAGGCCTGAGGCTATCCAGCCTATAGATCCACCTGGTTTCTTCCTGTAACAGGATAGCATCCAGGTCCCCCTTTCTGACACCTAGGGTTTTCTACAGATACCCCAGAATTTAAGCCCCTTATGGTCTCCGCCATGATGGGCCCTGACATGTCTGGAAATTGACGTGTCCGCCTTGCTGTTAATGCTACTTATATGTTGCGAAATTCTCCTCCTAAACTCCTGATCTTAGGGCACGTGCATTGTATAGCATAGACAATGCCTTTGGTCTTGCAGTTAACCGCCTCCGGACCGCCTAACGCAGAATCGCGTTCCGGAGGCGGCAGCGCTGTGCAGAGTCACGCATATACGCGTCATCTCGCGAGATGTGAGATGACGCGCTTAGCCGGCCCGCGCTTGCGCATCGCGGGCCGAAAAAAGTTAGAGGGGGGTCACGTCACCAGCCTGCCAGCCAAAGATCGTGGCTGGCAGGTTGGTGATTTAAAAAACAACTAATCACAAGCCAGTTAACACCTTATATTAGTAAATATGATGTGTTATATGGCTGCCCTGCTCCTCTGCTGGTCCTTTTGGTCGGTTGGTTCCAGCAGAGGAGCAGGCTTCACAGTGAGTAGCACCAAACACTACACATAGCCCCAGATCACCCCCCTGCACACCAATTAACCCCTTGATCACCCCTTCTTGCCCCTGTCAATCACTAGTGAAAGTGAAAAAAGTGATCAGTGTAAACTGTCACTTTTTTTTTCACTGGTATTGACTGTTAGGTTTTAGGGATAGTTTAGGCCCCTTGGTTAGGTAGTTTAGGGATCAGTTAGCGCCCAGCCCACCGCACCGCAGTCACTGATTCGCTGTTTAGCGTATCGCTAATCAGCATTTGTACTTTTATAGTATCTGTAAGTGATCAAAACTGATCACGGTCAGATCTATAATTGTATTAGTGTCACCTTAGCTCGCCCTCCACCCAAAACACAGTGTTTGCCCGATCAGGCCTGATCGTGCGTTCACCCACGCCCGCCCCGCCGCAGTGACAAAAAGATATATTTTTTTGATCACTGCACAATCACTTTACACGCGCTACGGCGATAAAAAAATCAGTTTTGATATTTTTTATCAACCGCAGCGGCCTCCGGTACTTCGCTAGCCTCCCATTTGTAAGACAGGCTTGCTTTTTTTTTGGGGTAGTCTCAGGGAATACCCCTAAATTTAGTAGTCCAAATGTCAAACAGGGGGTATTCTTCTGAAGAGGCCTACAGGCTTCTGACCCAGTCGGATGAGGAATGGGAACCCTCATCTGATGAATCTAGCGGGTCAGAATATGAACCTGTAGAAAGCAGTGGCAGTCTGACCCAAAGTTCGGATGAGGAGGTTGAGGTCCCTGATACCACCAGGCATACCCGGCCCCGTGTCGCTAGACCACAGGTTGCGCAGAATCCGCTTCAAGAGCAGCAGAGTGTGGCTGGCGCTGTCGAATTACGTAGTGAGGCATACACCAGCAGCGCAGCCCTCCCTGGACCTAGTACCAGCACTGCCGTACAACATGGTGAAGTGGCGAGCACCAGAAGGGGAGTTGAAGCTGGTACGGTGGCACGTGCATTAGTTACCCCGTCGCAGCCACCGCACAGACGGGCCCGTAGACCCCCTAGAATCTTTGAGGTGCTGGCAAATCCTGATTTGCAGTCCCCAACTTCAGCCGCACCAGTAGTTCCCCCTTTCACCGCCCATTCTGGAGTTCGGGTTGAGACAGCTCAGATCGGTTCAGCCCTGGGATTTTTTGAGCTGTTCTTGACTGCGGAGCTCTTGGACTTAGTTGTGGCAGAAACAAATCGGTATGCCACTCAATTTATATCCACCAACCCGGGAAGCTATTATGCCCAGCCTTTCCGGTGGAAACCAGTCTAAGTTTCCGAAATTAAAATTTTTCGGGGCCTTCTCCTCAACATGGGTCTAACCAAAAAGCATGAATTGCGGTCATATTGTCCACGAACCCAATTCATCACATGCCCATGTTCTCTGCTGCTATGTCCAGGGCACGTTTTGAGGCCATCCTGCGTTTCCTGCACTTTAGTGACAACACCACCTCCCGTCCCAGAGGCCACCCAGCTTTTGACCAGCTCCACAAAATTCGGCCCCTCATAGACCACTTCAACCAGAAATTTGCATATTTGTATACCCCTGAGCAAAACATCTGCGTAGACGAGTCCCTCATACATTTTACCGGGCGCCTTGGCTTCAAACAATACATCCCAAGCAAGCGCGCCCGGTATGGGGTCAAATTGTATAAGCTCTGTGAAAGGGCCACAGGCTATACCCACAAATTTCGGATCTATGAGGGAAAAGATCAGACCCTGGAGCCGGTCGGTTGCCCTGACTACCTGGGGAGCAGTGGGAAGACAGTCTGGGACTTGGTGTCACCCTTATTTGGCAAGGGGTACCATCTTTATGTGGACAATTTCTACACAAGTGTGGCCCTCTTCAGGCATTTGTTTCTAGAACAGATTGGCTGCTGTGGCGTCGTGCGGGCTTCCCCCAACGGCTCGTTACCACCTGTCTTGCAAAGGGGGAGAGGGCTGCCTTGTGTAACCAAGAACTGCTCACGGTGAAATGGAGAGACAAGTGTGACGTTTACATGCTCTCCTCCATTCACGCAGACATGACAATCCAAATTGAGCGAGCAACCCGTGTCATTGAAAAGCCCCTCTCAGTCCACGACTATAACCTTCACATGGGAGGGCTCGACTTCAATGACCAGATGTTGGCTCCGTATTTAGTTTCCCGACGCACCAGATGCTGGTATAAGAAGGTGTCTGTATATTTGATTCAATTGGCTCTGTATAATAGTTTTGTTCTCTACCGTAAGGCTGGGAGAACAGGATCCTTCCTCATATTTCAGGAAGAGATCATCGAGAACCTCCTGTACCCAGAAGGTTCCGTGGCCCCATCCACCAGTGTATTTAGCCGTCTACACAAGCGACGTTTCCCCAATGTCGTTCCTGGTACCTCAACCCAACCGTCACCCCTAAAAAAGATGTTGTGTCTGTAGCAGGAGTGGAATAAGGCGTGACATCTTTGGGCGCTTTGCACTTTGCACATTGTCCCATGGGGAAGGAGAGGTTTGTCCTATAAAGGTAAAAAAAAACACCAGTAAGCAAAAAAGTTAAAGTTCAGTTTATCTGTTCTGATCTAAAGTTATTATAAAGTTAATAAAATTTATTGCGTTGCGGCCTGGTTTTTTAATTTTTTTAAATTTTTTTTTTTTACCTTCCAGGTGGACCAACCGATCGACTAGCTGCAGCACTGATGTGCATTCTGACAGAAGCATTGCGCTGCTGTCAGATTACACACAAGTCGGTGTATGCGGCGCTGCAAGACGAGATTTCTCCTCTGCAGTAACAGATACGTTTGCCGAGGCATACGAGCTGAGGAGGAGGCGGCGTTCCTATGCTTTGGCAAACACTTTGTATATAAAAAAAATAAAAATCCCGGCAATGATTTATTCATCCACATCGATTGATGTGAATGGAGAAATCGGGTTTGCCAGGGCATACGAGCTAAGTGGGTATGGATGTTGGGCGGAGCTCCTATGTCCTGGCAGACGCCTTTCCCCTCCTTTTTTTTTGGGCATAGATTTTTTCATCCACATTGATCGATGCAAATGAAGAAATCTGTGCCGTTCATTTTTTTCTTTCAGCCCAGAGGCTGAACGGAAAAAAAAATCTCATTACCTGTATGCTCAATATAAGGAGAATAGCAGAAACTCCTAATGCTGGCCATACATGTAATGATTGCAGAGACCCTCAAATGCCAGGGCAGTACAAACACCCCACAACTGACCCCATTTTGGATAGAAGACACCCCAAGGTATTCGCTGAGGGGCATATTGAGTCCATGAAAGATTAAAATTTTTGTCCCAAGTTAGCGGAAATTGAGACTTTGTGAGAAAAAAAAATATAATAATTTCCGCTAACTTATGCCCAAATTTTTTTTTTCTATTAACTCACCAGGCCCCTCATCGAATACCTTGGGGTGTCTTCTTTCTAAAATGGGGTCACATGTGGGGTATTTATACTGCCCTGGATTTTTAGGGGCCCTAAAGCGTGAGAAGAAGTCTGGGATCCAAATGTCTAAAAATGCCCCCCTAAAAGGAATTTGGGCACCTTTGCGCATCTAGGCTGCAAAAAAGTGTCACACATGTGGTATCGCCGTACTCAGGAGAAGTTGGGGAATGTGTTTTGGGGTGTCATTTTACATATACCCATGCTGGGTGAGATAAATATCTTGGTCAAATGCCAACTTTGTATAAAAAAATGGGAAAAGTTGTCTTTTGCCAAGATATTTCTCTCACCCAGCATGGGTATAAGTAAGATGACACCCCAAAACACATTCCCCAACTTCTCCTGAGTACGGCAATACCAGATGTGTGACACTTTATTGCAGCCTAGATGGGCAAAGGGGCACACATTCCAAAGAGCACCTTTCGGATTTCGCAGGCCATTTTTTACACATTTTGATTGCAAAGTACTTCTCACACATTTGGGTCCCTAAATTGCCAGGGCAGTATAACTACGCCACAAGTGACCCCATTTTGGAAAGAAGACACCCCAAGGTATTCCGTGAGGGGCACGGCGAGTTCCTAGAATTTTTTATTTTTTGTCACAAGTTAGCGGAAAATTAGGATTTATTTATTTATTTTTTCCTTACAAAGTCTCATATTCCACTAACTTAGGACAAAAAATAAAAAGTTCTAGGAACTCGCCATGCCCCTCACGGAATACCTTAGTAGTTATACTGCCCTGGCAATTTAGGGGCCCAAATGTGTGAGAAGTACTTTGCAATCAAAATGTGTAAAAAATGGCCTGCGAAATCTGAAAAGGTGCACTTTGGAATATGTGCCCCTTGGCTGCAAAAAAGTGTCACACATCTGGTATCGCGGTACTCAGGAGAAGTTGGGGAATGTGTTTTGCCAAGATATTTCTTTCACCCATCACAAACTCATCAGTAGACTGACAATCATCACCTGCAGGTACATATAAAAGGGACATTATTTGTCCTACACAGAACTTCAATGCATATTAATAATAGCAGTAGTCCTTGATAATCGTTGAGTATATGGCCTACACATAATTATTAAGCAATTGGATAATATCAGCATTTATGGTTGGTGTAGGCCTTATAATCCACCGTTAATCTCAGAATCATCTTGACAAACCAGCAGCAGGCATATGGTTAATTAGTTTAAGGTCTACACATAGCCCTGACTCACTCTACAGACAGCAAAATGTTATTCGTTTTTAGTGTTAAGTGTAAAAGAAAATTCCAATTTTTTTTCTATTATTCGTTAATACAATTTTTTGGGGGAAAATAAAATAAAAACAATTGAAGACATCAAGTTTCACCTACAAATACAAGAAATAACTACTTTCAACATAAATACATTATTCTTAAATTTTACATAAACTTGACGGATTGATAATATTTAAAATAAATAAATAATAATTTTGTGTTATAAGAATATAAATTTGTATCCAGCCAATTAGATCATTAGTAACAAAAATTTTATCATTATTAAAAGAGCTCAATTAATAAGACTGAGAACAAATATCAAATTTATTTAGAAATAATTGTGGATACCCCACAAAAAAAATAAAATAAAAATAAATCGGAAATAATAAGCAAAATGGTAAGGGCATGTTGTAAAAACTAAACAGCACGGATCCTTTATAGCGCACTTATTACAAAAATGTAAATGTCCTGGCATTGCTTCCGCCAAACAGACCGAAAAATGTGATTACATGACTCAGAGTATAAGAATTCTGAAACTGGTGAGGAACATTATAGCTTTTTTAAAGCTGTGTCTATATATATTTTGCATGTGCAAATTATCATTACATAATTGTCAATATTTTAGAAAAATATATAAAAGTAACTATCCCTATATCCCTGTGTCATTCAGGCTTCATTAACAAAACCGGATTGTCACACGGATGAGTATAACGCCAGTCAGACCCAACCATGTAGATAGGTCAACACGGAAGTCGAGCCATCCCTCCCAGGACAACAGACAACACCATGTTCGAACCTTAATCCGTAGCAAAAAAAATTAAAATAATAATAATAAAATAATTTTTTTGCATTAGGTTCATCAATAAGTCCAGTACAATTTTTAGTGCACAAGACCTTTTGACAAGGGAAGGCCACATGCGGTCCACAACTTGCTACATCGTGAACCACAACACTGGCGCCCCAAACCCAATTTTTTTTTTAATAAAACATAATAAAATAAAATTAAGTAAAATAAATTAATTTTGTAAATGAAACCTAACAACACAGGATTCTTTTTTAAAATATTTTTTATTTAGATACATATTTCTTTGTATAAATATTGACAATACATAAGTAACACAGCACATGCATGAATATGAACAATCCAAAACATGGTTTTAGAATTCTACACTCTAGACTTGTTATAGTGAAAAGTAGAAAAAGTGATCCATGCTGGTTGCCTACGCAGGATTAATAAACTTCATGTTTAACAGTTAACACTGTAGTAAAATGTAGACTCAAAAGTTATGATTCATAACTATTCCGAATAAGGGAATTAAATAACCATTAAGTACCCGGTAAAAAAATATATATAAATACTGTCGTAAAGGTCTCAAATATCTGGTTTTTAAATTAGGTCTAATGCTCCCTGAACCACTAGTTCACATTTGATACAAGATGCATGATGGCATTGTCTTCTTGAAGACTGCTCATGGCATCACTGCAGAAAACATTAATTCATGTATTATTAACCTGGTCACTTGATCTGTTGAATTAGTCCTGTGACCTAATTCTTTCAGAACATACTGTTGCTCAATGCTGAAGATACACTTGAACAACTGTAGCAACGCTAGAATATAGCACTGGACCCACAGGCTTGTACAGTAGGCACTAGGCATGATGGGCTTTTTTAGTTGAGCGTATCACTCTGGAACATGTTAAATCCTGAATCATCCGACAACATACAATTATGAAATTGCTCCAGAGTCCAATCTATAAGCTCCCTAGCATATACATTTTTCTTAGATCAAAATTAAATAAATATTATATGTTTTTTCATAAGGGTATTGAAAACAAATGTTCAGAACCAATGTCTTGAGTTCCCTTTTCATTGTGCTTTTTTAAAACAAACAAACAAACACCTACTTTCACTGTTAAACATTTCAAAGGATTTTGATTGTGGTTTTAGTAAGATTTTTTCCCCCAAAAAATTTAAGTTATTGCCAATCAGTAAAATAACGTTTATATTTGCATATATCTAAAATATCAACCTTTTACTTATCAGTAGAGTTGAGCGAACACCTGGATGTTCGGGTTCGAGAAGTTCGGCCGAACATCCCGGAAATGTTCGGGTTCGGGATCCGAACCCGATCCGAACTTCGTCCCGAACCCGAACCCCATTGAAGTCAATGGGGACCCGAACTTTTCGGCACTAAAAAGGCTGTAAAACAGCCCAGGAAAGAGCTAGAGGGCTGCAAAAGGCAGCAACATGTAGGTAAATCCCCTGCAAACAAATGTGGATAGGGAAATGAATTAAAATAAAAATTAAATAAATAAAAATTAACCAAAATCAATTGGAGAGAGGTTCCATAGCAGAGAATCTGGCTTCCCGTCACCCACCACTGGAACAGTCCATTCTCAGATATTTAGGCCCCGGCACCCAGGCAGAGGAGAGAGGTCCCGTAACAGACAATCTGGCTTCATGTCAGCAGAGAATTAGTCTGCATGTCATAGCAGAGAATGAGGCTTCACGTCAGCCACCACTGCAACAGTCCATTGGCATATATTTAGGCCCAGCACACACACAGGCAGAGGAGAGAGGTCCCGTAACAGACAATCTGGCTTCATGTCAGCAGAGAATCAGTCTGCATGTCATAGCAGAGAATCAGGCTTCACGTCACCCACCACTGCAACAGTCCATTGGCATATATTTAGGCCCAGCACCCAGGCAGAGGAGGGAGGTCCCGTAACAGACAATCTGGCTTCATGTCAGCAGAGAATCAGTCTGCATGTCATAGCAGAGAATGAGGCTTCACGTCACCCACCACTGCAACAGTCCATTGGCATATATTTAGGCCTAGCACACAGGCAGAGCAGAGAGGTCCCGTAACAGAGAATCTGGCTTCATGTCAGCAGAGAATCAGTCTGCATGTCATAGCAGAGAATCAGGCTTCACGTCACCCACCACTGCAACAGTCCATTGGCATATATTTAGGCCCAGCACCCAGGCAGAGGAGGGAGGTCCCGTAACAGACAATCTGGCTTCATGTCAGCAGAGAATTAGTCTGCATGTCATAGCAGAGAATGAGGCTTCACGTCAGCCACCACTGCAACAGTCCATTGGCATATATTTAGGCCCAGCACCCAGGCAGAGGAGGGAGGTCCCGTAACAGAGAATCTGTCTTCATGTCAGCAGAGAATTAGTCTGCATGTCATAGCAGAGAATGAGGCTTCACGTCAGCCACCACTGCAACAGTCCATTGGCATATATTTAGGCCCAGCACCCAGGCAGAGGAGGGAGGTCCCGTAACAGACAATCTGGCTTCATGTCAGCAGAGAATCAGTCTGCATGTCATAGCAGAGAATGAGGCTTCACGTCAGCCACCACTGCAACAGTCCATTGGCATATATTTAGGCCCAGCACACACACAGGCAGAGGAGAGAGGTCCCGTAACAGAGGATCTGGCTTCATGTCAGCAGAGAATCAGTCTGCATGTCATAGCAGAGAATCAGGCTTCATGTCAGCCACCACTGCAACAGTCCATTGGCATATATTTAGGCCTAGCACACAGGCAGAGGAGAGGTTCATTCAACTTTGGGTAGCATCGCAATATAATGGTAAAATGAAAATAAAAATAGGATTGAATGAGGAAGTGCCCTGGAGTCCAATAATATATGGTTATGGGGAGGTAGTTAATGTCTAATCTGGACAAGGGACGGACAGGTCCTGTGGGATCCATGACTGGTTCATTTTTATGAACGTCAGCTTGTCCACATTGGCTGTAGACAGGCGGCTGCGTTTGTCTGTAATGACGCCCCCTGCCGTGCTGAATACACGTTCAGACAAAACGCTGGCTGCCGGGCAGGCCAGCACCTCCAAGGCATAAAAGGCTAGCTCTGGCCACGTGGACAATTTAGAGACCCAGAAGTTGAATGGGGCCGAACCGTCAGTACGTGGAGGGGTGTGCACACGTACTGTTCCACCATGTTAGTGAAATGTTGCCTCCTGCTAACACGTTGCGTATCAGGTGGTGGTGCAGTTAGCTGTGGCGTGTTGACAAAAGTTTTCCACATCTCTGCCATGCTAACCCTGCCCTCAGAGGAGCTGGCCGTGACACAGCTGCCTTGGCGACCTCTTGCTCCTCCTCTGCCTTGGCCTTGGGCTTCCACTTGTTCCCCTGTGACATTTGGGAATGCTCTCAGTAGCGCGTCTACCAACGTGCGCTTGTACTCGCGCATCTTCCTATCACGCTCCAGTGCAGGAAGTAAGGTGGGCACATTGTCTTTGTAGCGTGGATCCAGCAGGGTGGCAACCCAGTAGTCCGCACAGGTTAAAATGTGGGCAACTCTGCTGTCGTTGCGCAGGCACTGCAGCATGTAGTCGCTCATGTGTGCCAGGCTGCCCAGGGATAAGGACAAGCTGTCCTCTGTGGGAGGCGTATCGTCATCGTCCTGCCTTTCCCCCCAGCCACGCACCAGTGATGGACCCGAGCTGCGTTGGGTGCCACCCCGCTGTGACCATGCTTCATCCTCATCCTCCTCCACCTCCTCCTCATCCTCGTCCTCCTCGTCCTCCAGTAGTGGGCCCTGGCTGGCCACATTTGTACCTGGCCTCTGCTGTTGCCAAAAACCTCCCTCTGAGTCACTTCGAAGAGACTGGCCTGAAAGTGCTAAAAATGACCCCTCTTCCTCCTCCTCCTCCTCCTCCTCCTGGGCCACCTCCTCTTCCATCATCGCCCTAAGTGTTTTCTCAAGGAGACATAGAAGTGGTATTGTAACGCTGATAACGGTGTCATCGCCACTGGCCATGTTGGTGGAGTACTCGAAACAGCGCAACAGGGCACACAGGTCTCGCATGGAGGCCCAGTCATTGGTGGTGAAGTGGTGCTGTTCTGTAGTGCGACTGACCCGTGCGTGCTGCAGCTGAAACTCCACTATGGCCTGCTGCTGCTCGCACAGTCTGTCCAGCATGTGCAAGGTGGAGTTCCACCTGGTGGGCACGTCGCATATGAGGCGGTGAGCGGGAAGGCCGAAGTTACGCTGTAGCGCAGACAGGCGAGCAGCAGCAGGATGTGAACGCCGGAAGCGCGAACAGACGGCCCGCACTTTATGCAGCAGCTCTGACATGTCGGGGTAGTTGTGAATGAACTTCTGCACCACCAAATTCAGCACATGCGCCAAGCAAGGGATGTGCGTCAAATTGGCTAGTCCCAGAGCTGCAACGAGATTTCGCCCATTATCACACACCACCAGGCCGGGCTTGAGGCTCACCGGCAGCAACCACTCGTCGGTCTGTTGTTCTATACCCCGCCACAACTCCTGTGCGGTGTGGGGCCTGTCCCCCAAACATATGAGTTTCAGAATGGCCTGCTGACGTTTACCCCGGGCTGTGCTGAAGTTGGTGGTGAAGGTGTGTGGCTGACTGGATGAGCAGGTGGAAGAAGAGGAGGAGGAAGCCGAGAAGGAGGAGGTGGCAACAGGAGGCAAAGAATGTTGCCCTGCGATCCTTGGCGGCGGAAGGACGTGCGCCAAACAGCTCTCCGCCTGGGGCCCAGCTGCCACTACATTTACCCAGTGTGCAGTTAGGGAGATATAGCGTCCCTGGCCGTGCTTACTGGTCCACGTATCTGTGGTTAGGTGGACCTTGCCACAGATGGCGTTGCGCAGTGCACACTTGATTTTATCGGATACTTGGTTGTGCAGGGAAGGCACGGCTCTCTTGGAGAAGTAGTGCCGGCTGGGAACAACATACTGTGGGACAGCAAGCGACATGAGCTGTTTGAAGCTGTCTGTGTCCACCAGCCTGAATGACAGCATTTCATAGGCCAGTAGTTTAGAAATGCTGGCATTCAGGGCCAGGGATCGAGGGTGGCTAGGTGGGAATTTACGCTTTCTCTCAAATGTTTGTGAGATGGAGAGCTGAACGCTGGCGTGTGACATGGTTGAGACGCTTGGTGACGGAGGTGGTGGTGGTGGTGTTGGTGGTACATCCCCTGTTTGCTGGGCGGCAGGTGCCAACGTTCCTCCAGAGGCGGAGGAAGAGGCCGAGGCGGCAGCAGCAGAATAGGCCGAGGCGGCAGCAGCAGAAGAGGTAGCAGGGGGAGCCTGAGTGACTTCCTTGGTTTTAAGGTGTTTACTCCACTGCAGTTCATGCTTTGCATGCAGGTGCCTGGTCATGCAGGTTGTGCTCAGGTTCAGAACGTTAATGCCTCGCTTCAGGCTCTGATGGCACAGCGTGCAAACCACTCGGGTCTTGTCGTCAGCACATTGTTTGAAGAAGTGCCATGCCAGGGAACTCCTTGAAGCTGCCTTTGGGGTGCTCGGTCCCAGATGGCGGCGGTCAGTAGCAGGCGGAGTCTCTTGGCGGCGGGTGTTCTGCTTTTGCCCACTGCTCCCTCTTTTGCTACGCTGTTGGCTCGGTCTCACCACTGCCTCTTCCTCCGAACTGTGAAAGTCAGTGGCACGACCTTCATTCCATGTGGGGTCTAGGACCTCATCGTCCCCTGCATCGTCTTCCACCCAGTCTTGATCCCTGACCTCCTGTTCAGTCTGCACACTGCAGAAAGACGCAGCAGTTGGCACCTGTGTTTCGTCATCATCAGAGACATGCTGAGGTGGTATTCCCATGTCCTCATCATCAGGAAACATAAGTGGTTGTGCGTCAGTGCATTCTATGTCTTTCACCGCTGGGGAAGGGCTAGGTGGATGCCCTTGGGAAACCCTGCCAGCGGAGTCTTCAAACAGCATAAGAGACTGCTGCATAACTTGAGGCTGAGACAGTTTCCCTGGTATGCATGGGGGTGATGTGACAGACTGATGGGGTTGGTTTTCAGGCGCCATCTGTGCGCTTTCTGCAGAAGACTGGGTGGGAGATAATGTGAACGTGCTGGATCCACTGTCGGCCACCCAATTGACTAATGCCTGTACCTGCTCAGGCCTTACCATCCTTAGAACGGCATTGGGCCCCACCATATATCGCTGTAAATTCTGGCGGCTACTGGGACCTGAGGTAGTTGGTACACTAGGACGTGTGGATGTGGCAGAACGGCCACGTCCTCTCCCAGCACCAGAGGGTCCACTAACACCACCACGACCATGTCCACGTCCGCGTCCCTTACTAGATGTTTTTCTCATTGTTATGGTTCACCACAACAACAAATATATTATTTGGCCCAATGTATTGTATTCAAATTCAGCGGGATATAAATTTGAGGCCTAGTATTTAGGCGCTGGGTGACCGGTATGGATTTAGTGACAGAATTAGACTTGGAAATGCACAGAAGCGTGTGTGTGAAGTTATTCTGAATGACCCAATGTGCACCTTGAATATTATATACCCTTTTTGGGATAGATTTCAAATAGCTCTGATATAGCAGGAACCACTAAATTATGAAATTGCTAAATTGGGAATTGTACTTCAACCCAGAACAAAAAATGTGCTTTGACGGACACTAAATATCTTGCCCAGCAACAACAGTACAGCGGTGGGTAACGAGAGATTTAGAGGGATTTAAATTTGAGGCCTAGTATTTAGGCGCTGGGTCACCGGTATGGATTTAGTGACAGAATTAGACTTGGAAATGCACAGAAGCGGGTGTGTGTGAAGTTATTCTGAATGACCCTATGTGCACCTTCAATATTATATACCCTTTTAGGGATAGATTTCAAATAGCTCTGATATAGCAGAAACCACTAAATTATGAAATTGCTAAATTGGGAATTGTACTTCAACCCAGAACAAAAAATGTGCTTTGACGGACACTAAATATCTTGCCCAGCAACAACAGTACAGCGGTGGGTAACGAGAGATTTAGAGGGATTTAAATTTGAGGCCTAGTATTTAGGCGCTGGGTCACCGGTATGGATTTAGTGACAGAATTAGACTTGGAAATGCACAGAAGCGTGTGTGTGAAGTTATTCTGAATGACCCTATGTGCACCTTCAATATTATATACCCTTTTAGGGATAGATTTCAAATAGCTCTGATATAGCAGAAACCACTAAATTATGAAATTGCTAAATTGGGAATTGTACTTCAACCCAGAACAAAAAATGTGCTTTGACGGACACTAAATATCTTGCCCAGCAACAACAGTACAGCGGTGGGTAACGAGAGATTTAGAGGGATTTAAATTTGAGGCCTAGTATTTAGGCGCTGGGTGACAGGTATGGGTTTAGTGACAGAATTAGACTTGGAAATACACAGTAGCGGGTGTGTGTGAAGTTATTCTGAATGACCCTATGTGCACCTTCAATATTATATACCCTTTTAGGGATAGATTTCAAATAGCTCTGATATAGCAGAAACCACTAAATTATGAAATTGCTAAATTGGGAATTGTACTTCAACCCAGAACAAAAAATGTGCTTTGACGGACACTAAATATCTTGCCCAGCAACAACAGTACAGCGGTGGGTAACGAGAGATTTAGAGGGATTTAAATTTGAGGCCTAGTATTTAGGCGCTGGGTCACCGGTATGGATTTAGTGACAGAATTAGACTTGGAAATGCACAGAAGCGTGTGTGTGAAGTTATTCTGAATGACCCTATGTGCACCTTCAATATTATATACCCTTTTAGGGATAGATTTCAAATAGCTCTGATATAGCAGAAACCACTAAATTATGAAATTGCTAAATTGGGAATTGTACTTCAACCCAGAACAAAAAATGTGCTTTGACGGACACTAAATATCTTGCCCAGCAACAACAGTACAGCGGTGGGTAACGAGAGATTTAGAGGGATTTAAATTTGAGGCCTAGTATTTAGGCGCTGGGTGACAGGTATGGGTTTAGTGACAGAATTAGACTTGGAAATACACAGTAGCGGGTGTGTGTGAAGTTATTCTGAATGACCCAATGTGCACCTTCAATATTATATACCCTTTTTGGGATAGATTTCAAATAGCTCTGATATAGCAGGAACCACTAAATTATGAAATTGCTAAATTGGGAATTGTATTTCAACCCAGAACAAGAAATGTGCTTGAACGGACACTAAATAACTCGCCCAGCTACAGCACTAGGGACAGATTTAGCTGGATATAAATTTGAGGCCTAGTATTTAGGCGCTGGGTGACCGGTATGGATTTAGTGACAGAATTAGACTGGGATATGGCCAAAAAATAAACAGACTATTGCTGGTTAAATGCACTTGGTGTGACAGCTTCACCCTGATGTAGGCTTTAGCCAAAAAACAACCACACCATTGAGGGTTAAATGCACTTGGTCGCAGCTTGTGCTGGCGCACCACAAGACACAAAATGGCCGCCGATCACCCCAGAAAAATGAGACTGACAAACGGTCTGTGCAGCCTAAAAACAGTGAGCAATTGAGGATCAGCAGCTCAATGATCCACAGCTGCAGATCGATCAGTTAATCAAGTACTTTGGAGGAGTTAATCTGCCTAATCTCGCCCTACTGTCGCAGCCGCAACCTCTCCCTACGCTAATCAGAGCAGAGTGACGGGCGGCGCTATGTGACTCCAGCTTAAATAGAGGCTGGGTCACATGGTGCTCTGGCCAATCACAGCCATGCCAATAGTAGGCATGGCTGTGATGGCCTCTTGGGGCAAGTAGTATGACGCTTGTTGATTGGCTGCTTTGCAGCCTTTCAAAAAGCGCCAAGAAAGCGTCACAAAAGCGCGAAGAAAGCGACGAACACCGAACCCGAACCCGGACTTTTACGAAAATGTCCGGGTTCGGGTCCGTGTCACGGACACCCCAAAATTCGGTACGAACCCGAACTATACAGTTCGAGTTCGCTCATCCCTACTTATCAGTTCTACACTTCAATTTTTTAAAAGTGTTTATAACATTTATTACACCCATTTTAGGACTCAGGTCAATCTATGAATATTTTTCTCTATGTTTGATACTTGACACTGTATTGACTTTTCTGTAAATTACAAACATAATTTTTACAGAAGCAGAAAATATATATTTCTGAATTGTTGTTTATGAAATTAAAAGAAAAAAGAATACTGAGCAGAAAAATATATAAACGCATTACTTAATTTTCAACTTGGTTGCTCCAATAATATTATCTAATAAAAATAATGTATTTAATTTTGTAAGTGTACTAAAGAAATAGTATAAAAGCTACAATTTAAGGCCAAAATAAACTGTAAACCTGTAAGACATCAGCATTGAAATGTAAACTATGTAGTTAAATTAATAGAAAAATAGTATACACATCAAAGCACAAATTGTAGTCTTATTAGGCCCCTACATGACTCATATAGATCAGGACAGTCAGCTGCATCCACCAGAGGATATTTGAAAATGGTATTGAATGAGGCCCACATATAGCTAGGCCCAAATACGCAGGACATGCAGCAGCAGTAGAACGACTGTTTTTAGGCCCCTAGATGACTCATATATATCAGGAGTCTGGACAGGCAGCAACATCCAACAGAGGATATTTGCAAATGGTATTGAATGAGGCCCACTTTTAGCTAGTCTCAAATCAGCAGGACATGCAGCAGCAGCAGTAGATCAAGTGTTTTTAGGCCCCTAGATGACTCAGATATTTCAGGAGTCTGGACAGGCGACGGTATCAAACAGAGGATATTTGAAACAGGAATTGAATGAGGCTCACATATAGCTAGGCTCAAATCAGCAGGACAGGCAGCAGCAGCAGCAGTAGATCGAGTAAATGAATGCCCTTAGATGACTCATATATATCAGGTGTCTGGACAGGCAGCAGCATCCAACAGAGGATATTTGAAAATGGTATTGATTAAGGCCCACATATAGCTAGGCCCAAATACGCAGGACATGCAGCAGCAGCAGATCGACTGTTTTTAGGCCCCTAGATGACTCATAAATATTATTAGTCTGGACAGGCGGCAGCATCCAACAGAGGATATTTGAAAATGGCATTGAATGAGGCCCACATATAGCTAGGTTCAAATCAGCAGGACATGCAGCAGCAGCAGTAGATCGAGTGTTTTTAGGCCCCTAGATGACTCAGATATATCCTTTTTAAAAAAGGAATATTGAATAAAAAAGAGTATGAGTATCTCACCATACCGTTCCCTCTAGTACCAGTAATATATCACCTGCCAAAAGTCCACAAAAGTTTAATCGACCCTCCAGGGAGGCCGATAATTTCGGGCCTGAACTCATTGACATGCAGGATCACCGAATATATTGATTTTTACTTGCAGGGGTATGTGGTGCAGAACCCCTCGCACTTGAAGGACACCGGAGCTGTGTTACAACTTATTAAGGAACTAAGCCCCCCTACTGTAGATACATGGATGGCCACAATTGATGTGGCATCCCTGTATACAGTCTTTCCGAAGAAGTTGGCTATGGAAGCTGTAGAGAGTAGGATCAAAAAAGATATGAAATTAGGAGATGCACAGGGAACATTTATCCTGGAATGCCTCAGCTATTGCCTTGATCACAATTATTTCTGGTTTAAGGACTCGCACTATGTACAGTGCATCGGGACGGCGATGGGGGCAAAATTCGCCCCCAGCTTCGCTAACATTTTTATGGGGGCATGGGAGTTGGCCTCCATCCTTCCCACACTGGGAGCGGACACCCCAGGGGGTAAACTGACCTTCTGGAGGAGATATATCGATGACTGTCTCCTAGTGTGGGAAGGAGGGAGGGAGGGCCTCGAGTCCTTCATATGTCAGTTGAACACTAATGATTGGAATTTAAAATTTGTGGGAGAAATTAGTAATGTCTCTGTCACCTTCCTGGATCTATGCATACGGATAGAAGATGGCCGCTTCATGACAAGTTCACATTTTAAGGACACAGATGTCAACTCCTATATTGACATAAAAAGCTGTCATTACGGGCCCTGGCTCACGAATATACCGAAAGGACAATTCAAGAGGATGGCCCGTAATTGTACGAAAGTCGAAGACTATCGAATACAAAGCAAAGTGCTAAAAAACAGATTCATTGAAAGGGGTTATGAGGAGGCAAATCTAGACGTATGCATAGAAACTGTGGAAGTAGAAAAAAGGGAAGAGAATAAAGACACGAGAGAAAAAGCAAAAAAGGGTGAGAAAGATTACAAATTCTCCTTTGTGACAAAATACCGTTCTATGTCTGATAACATCAAGAAAATGGTGAGAAAGAACTGGGGGATACTTATAAACGATCCAGTATTAAGAAAAACTATACCAGATAATCCCTCCTTTATTTTAAAAAAAGCGGCTAGCATCAGAACAAAACTTGTACATAGTGCTATCCCTCCAGTCAGCATTAAGCCAAAGAAAGAAGGAGGAAAATTCACCTGGTGTGGGTTTTGCGCAGGATGTAAAAATAGGAATACAAAAGAACGACAGATAAACATCAACTGTATAACATCCCAAAAAAATGGAATGGAGTTCCGTATAAGAGGAAACTGTTCCTGTGAGAATGAGAATATCCTATACATACTGGAGTGCCCTTGTGGGCTCCAGTACGTGGGCAGGACAGTAAGGAAGCTCAAAATCAGAATACAGGAGCACGTACGGAACATTAGAAAAGGTCTGTTGACCCACAGTGTATCTGCCCATTTCAAATTTGCGCATGAAAAAAACCCGAAGGGTTTAAGATTTGTGGGTGTAGAAATTGTCAAGCCACACTGGCGAGGGAGGGACTCACTGGCGCAAATCAATAGAAAGGAGGTAGAGTGGATTTACCAGTTAGGAACCCTACAGCCAGGTGGGTTAAATATTGAATTTGATTTAAAACCATGCTTACTGTAGAACACCCCGACAAGTCGCGTTGCTTTGGTTCTCCTGACCCTGCTCCTTGAGGACCTTCGAACGACGTCATGGTGACGGAGTGTGACGCGGATGTCGGAGGGAGGAGGCGGAGTTCGGAGCACCCAAGCGACGTCACAAAAGTGGGTGGAGGATTAATGACGGCTTTGTGAATATTTGAATATTTAAGTATAGAGCATATCGCAAATCGGACGATTTATGTAATGTTGTAGGTGAATTAAGTGGGATGAAGATCTATATCCACTAAACAATATTGCGGTGTATAAAATAATGATGAATAAGAGATAAATATGTTGGAGATCAAGTTGTTTATAACAGCAAGAGTTTTATAATTTTGTATCTATTTATATGTATATGTGTTAATTTTTATGTGGAATGGGAAGGTATATGAAGATACTTGTAAAATGCATGATGGGAAACTTTTCTGCAATGTTGAGATTTGATCCGGATCACCGCCGGCTCATTCATCGAAATAAGCTGGGCTATTTAAAGGGCCCCACTGCGCATATGCGCAATTGTCGCCCCTGAAGAAGCGAGGCAGCGAAACCCGGGTCGGGCAGAAACCAGACGATTGTATCTATTGATATATGCCTTTTGTTGATCGACTCTTGTGAGTACAATAAAACCTTTTAATAACATCAAGCCAAAGGGTGCTTCACTATTGTATCAATTTCCTTGAACCCTATAGAGGAAACCATCTGTGGAAGATTGGACCTTTTTTGGGTGGAAAGGAAAGGTGTTGGAGCCCGGCACCATCCACTATTGACCGGAGATTATAGTCCAGAGCAGCGCGGTTCCAAAAACTCTCATTACCTGCATTTCCAGTGTGATACACCTACCACACTACTCCGGAACCAGCAGCAGCACAAGCAATTTGTCCGTGTGGGGATATAGGACTGACTTTTTTATTGTTGATTTAATCAGATATATCAGGAGTCTATACAGGCGGCAGCATTGAACAGAAGAAATTTGAAAATGGTATTGAATGAGGCCCACATATAGCTAGGCTCAAATCAGCAGAACCTGCAGCAGCAGAAGATCGAGTGTTTTTAGGCCCCTAGATGACTCAGATATATCAGGAGTCTGGACAGGCGGCAGCATCCAACAGAGGATATTTTAAAATGGTATTGAATGAGGCCCACATATAGCTAGGCTCAAATCAGCAGAACCTGCAGCAGCAGAAGATCGAGTGTTTTTAGGCCCCTAGATGACACAGCTATATCAGGAGTCTGGACAGGCAGCAGCATCCAACAGAGGATATTTTAAAATGGTATTGAATGAGGCTCACATATAGCTAGGCCCAAATACGCAGGACATGCAGCAGCAGCAGTAGAACAACTGTTTTTAGGCCCCTAGATGACTCATAAATATCATTAGTCTGGACAGGCGGCAGCATCCAACAAAGGATATTTGAAAATGGTATTGAATGAGGCCCACATATAGCTAGGCCCAAATCAGCTGGACATGCAGCAGCAGTAGATCAAGTGTTTTTAGGCCCCTAGATGACTCGGATATATCAGGAGTCTGGACAGGCGGCAGCATCCAACAGAGGATAATTGAAAATGGTATAGTATAAGGCCCACATATAGCTAGGCTCAAATCAGCAGGACATGCACCAGCAGCAGCAGTAGATCGAGTGTATTTATGCCCCTATATGACTCAGATATATCAGGAGTCTGGACAGGCAGCAGCATCCAACAGAGGATATTTGAAAATGGTATTGAATGAGGCCCACATATAGCTAGGCTCAAATCAGCAGGACATGCAGCAGCAGCAGCAGTAGATCGAGTGTATTTATGCCCCTATATGACTCAGATATATCAGGAGTCTGGACATGCGGCAGCATCCAACAGAGGATATTTGAAAATGGTATTGAATGAGGCCCACACATAGCTAGGCTCAAATCAGCAGGACATGCAGCAGCAGCAGTAGATCGAGTGTTTTTATGCCCCTAGATGACTCAGATAAATCAGGAGTCTGGACAGGCGGCAGCATCCAACAGAGGATATTTGAAAATGGTATTGAATGAGGCCCACATATACCTAGGCTCAAATCAGCAGGACATGCAGCAGCAGCAGTAGATCGAGTGTTTTTAGGCCCCTAGATGTCTCATATATATCAGGAGTAGGGATGAGCGAACCCGAACTGTATGGTTCGGGTTCGTACCGAATTTTGGGGTGTCCGTGACACGGACCCGAACCCGAATATTTTCGTAAAAGTCCGGGTTCGGTGTTTGGCGCTTTCTTGGCGCTTTTTGAAAGGCTGCAAAGCAGCTAATCAACAAGCGTCATACTACTTGCCCCAAGAGGCCGTCACAGCCATGCCTACTATTGGCATGGCTGTGATTGGCCTTTGCAGCATGTGACCCAGCCTCTATTTAAGCTGGAGTCACGTAGCGCCGCATGTCACTCTGCTCTGATCAGTGTAGGGAGAGGTTGCAGCTGCGACGTTAGGGCGAGATTAGGCAGTGATTAACTCCTCCAAAAGACTTCATTCAGAGATCGATCTGCAGCTGTGGATCATTGAACTGCTGCTATTCAATTGCTCACTGTTTTTAGGCTGCCCAGAGCGTTTTTCATTCACTTTTTTCTGGGGTGATCGGCGGCCATTTTGTGTCTTGCTGCCACCAAGTACATTTAACCCTCAATAGTGTGGTTATTTTTTGGCTATATCCTACATCAGGGGCAAGCTGTCACCAAGTGCATTTAACCATCAATAGTGTGGCAATTTTTTTGGCTATATCCTACATCAGGGTCAAGCTGTCACCAAGTGCATTTAACCATCAATAGTGTGGTTATTTTTTGGCTATATCCTACATCAGGGTCAAGCTGTCACCAAGTGCATTTAACCATTAATAGTGTGGTTATTTTTTGGCCATATACTACATCAGGGGCAAGCTGCGCCTGTCACCAAGTGCATTTAACCCTCAATAGTGTGGTTGTTTTTTGGCTATATCCTACATCAGGGTCAAGCTGTCACACCAAGTGCATTTAACCCTCAATAGTGTGGTTATTTTTTGGCTATATCCTACATCAGGGTCAAGCTGTCACACCAAGTGCATTTAAACATCAATAGTGTGGTTATTTTTTGGCCATATACTACATCAGGGGCAAGCTGAACCTGTCACCAAGTGCATTTAACTCTCAATAGTGTAGTTGTTTTTTGGCTATATCCTACATCAGGGTCAAGCTGTCACACCAAGTGCATTTAACCCTCAATAGTGTGGTTATTTTTTGGCTATATCCTACATCAGGGTCAAGCTGTCACACCAAGTGCATTTAAACATCAATAGTGTGGTTATTTTTTGGCCATATACTACATCAGGGGCAAGCTGAGCCTGTCACCAAGTGTATTTAACCCTTAATAGTGTAGTTGTTTTTTGGCTATATCCTACATCAGGGTCAAGCTGTCACACCAAGTGCATTTAACCATCAATAGTGTGGTTATTTTCTGGCCATATACTACATCAGGGGCAAGCTGAGCCTGTCACCAAGTGTATTTAACCCTCAATAGTGTGGTTGTTTTTTGGCTATATCCTACATCAGGGTCAAGCTGTCACACCAAGTGCATTTAACCATCAATAGTGTGGTTATTTTTTGGCTATATCCTACATCAGGGTCAAGCTGTCACACAAAGTGCATTTAACCATCAATAGTGTGGTTATTTTTTGGCTATATCCTACATCAGGGGCTTGGCTGTGCTTGCCATTTTATTGAGGGGTGAAATACAATTGCCAAAATAGCAGTACCCTAAATCTGGTGTTTCAGCTGTGGCCAGCCAATTGTAATACTGTCTGCTGTCTGGCAAAGGATATATTTTTGTTCAGGGTTGAAATACAATTCCCAACTTAGCAATTCTCTAAATTAGTGGTTTCTGCTGTATCAGGCCTACTTTAAATCTATCCCTAAAAGGGTATATTAGATTCAAGGTGCTGACAGGGTCATTCTCAGTAACTTCACACGCTACTGTACATATCCAAGTTTAATTCTGTCTGTAAACGTATACCTGTCACCCAGCGCCTAAATAATAGGCCTCAAATTTATAGTCAGCTAAATCTGTGGTCATTGCTGTAGCTGGTCAAGTTATTTTGTGTCCGTCAAAGCACAGTTTTTGTTGTGGGTTGAAATACAATTCCCAATTTAGCAATTCTCTAAATTAGTGGTTTCTGCTGTATCAGGCCTACTTTAAATCTATCCCTAAAAGGGTATATTAGATTCAAGGTGCTGATAGGGTCATTCTCAATAACTTCACACACACGCTACTGTGCATATCCAAGTCTAATTCTGTCCGTAAACGTATACCTGTCACCCAGCGCCTAAATAATAGGCCTCAAATTTATATTCAGCTAAATCTGTGGTTACTGCTGTGCCTGTATTAGTGTAATACGGTACCCAAATAGATAGCCAGACAGTGTTAGGTGTCTGTAAAAAAAGGCGTGGTGAACGATAACAATGAGGAAAACATCTAGTAAAGGAGGCGGAAGCGGACATGGCCGTGGTGGTGTTAGTGGACCCTCTGGTGCTGGGAGAGGACGTGGCCGTTCTGCCACATCCACACGTCCTAGTGTACCAACTACCTCAGGTCCCAGTAGCCGCCAGAATTTACAGCGATATTTGGTGGGGCCCAATGCCGTTCTAAGGATGGTAAGGCCTGAGCAGGTACAGGCATTAGTCAATTGGGTGTCCGACAGTGGATCCAGCACGTTCACATTTTCTCCCACCCAGTCTTCTGCAGAAAGCGCACAGATGGCGCCTGAAAACCAAGCCCATCAGTCTGTCACATCACCCCCATGCATACCAGGGAAACTGTCTGAGCCTCAAGTTATGCAGCAGTCTCTTATGCTGTTTGAAGACTCCGCTGGCAGGGTTTCCCAAGGGCATCCACCTAGCCCTTCCCCAGCGGTGGAAGACATAGAATGCACTGACGCACAACCACTTATGTTTCCTGATGATGAGGACATGGGAATACCACCTCAGCACGTCTCTGATGATGACGAAACACAGGTGCCAACTGCTGCGTTCAGTCTTCAGTGTGCAGACTAAACAGGAGGTCAGGGATCAAGACTGGGTGGAAGACGATGCAGGGGACGATGAGGTCCTAGACCCCACATGGAATGAAGGTCGTGCCACTGACTTTCACAGTTCGGAGGAAGAGGCAGTGGTGAGACCGAGCCAACAGCGTAGCAAAAGAGGGAGCAGTGGGCAAAAGCAGAACACCCGCCGCCAAGAGACTCCGCCTGCTACTGACCGCCGCCATCTGGGACCGAGCACCCCAAAGGCAGCTTCAAGGAGTTCCCTGGCATGGCACTTCTTCAAACAATGTGCTGACGACAAGACCCGAGTGGTTTGCACGCTATGCCATCAGAGCCTGAAGCGAGGCATTAACGTTCTGAACCTTAGCACAACCTGCATGACCAGGCACCTGCATGCAAAGCATGAACTGCAGTGGAGTAAACACCTTAAAACCAAGGAAGTCACTCAGGCTCCCCCTGCTACCTCTTCTGCTGCTGCCGCTTCGGCCTCTTCCTCCGCCTCTGGAGGAACGTTGGCACCTGCCGCCCAGCAAACAGGGGATGTACCACCAACACCACCACCACCTCCGTCACCAAGCATCTCAACCATGTCACACGGCAGCGTTCAGCTCTCCGTCTCACAAACATTTGAGAGAAAGCGTAAATTCCCACCTAGCCACCCTCGATCCCTGGCCCTGAATGCCAGCATTTCTAAACTACTGGCCTATGAAATGCTGTCATTTAGGCTGGTGGACACAGACAGCTTCAAACAGCTCATGTCGCTTGCTGTCCCACAGTATGTTGTTCCTAGCCGGCACTACTTCTCCAAGAGAGCCGTGCCTTCCCTGCACAACCAAGTATCCGATAAAATCAAGTGTGCACTGCGCAACGCCATCTGTGGCAAGGTCCACCTAACCACAGATACGTGGACCAGTAAGCACGGCCAGAGATGCTATATCTCCCTAACTGCACACTGGGTAAATGTAGCAGCAGTTGGGCCCCAGGCGGAGAGCTGTTTGGCGCACGTCCTTCCGCCGCCAAGGATCGCAGGGCAACATTCTTTGCCTCCTGTTGCCACCTCCTCCTTCTCGGCTTTCTCCTCCTCTTCTTCCACCTGCTCATCCAGTCAGCCACACACCTTCACCACCAACTTCAGCACAGCCCGGGGTAAACGTCAGCAGACCATTCTGAAACGCATATGTTTGGGAGACAGGCCCCACACCACACAGGAGTTGTGGCGGGGTATAGAACAACAGACCGACGAGTGGTTGCTGCCGGTGAGCCTCAAGCCCGGCCTGGTGGTGTGTGATAATGGGCGAAATCTCGTTGCAGCTCTGGGACTAGCCGGTTTGACGCACATCCCTTGCTTGGCGCATGTGCTGAATTTGGTGGTGCAGAAGTTCATTCACAACTACCCCGACATGTCAGAGCTGCTGCATAAAGTGCGGGCCGTCTGTTCGCGCTTCCGGCGTTCACTTCCTGCCGCTGCTCGCCTGTCTGCGCTACAGCGTAACTTCGGCCTTCCCGCTCACCGCCTCATATGCGACGTGCCCACCAGGTGGAACTCCACCTTGCACATGCTGGACAGACTGTGCAAGCAGCAGCAGGCCATAGTGGAGTTTCAGCTGCAGCACGCACAGGTCAGTCGCACTACGGAACAGCACCACTTCACCACCAATGACTGGGCCTCCATGCGAGACCTGTGTGCCCTGTTGCGCTGTTTCGAGTACTCCACCAACATGGCCAGTGGCGATGACGCCGTTATCAGCGTTACAATACCACTTCTATGTCTCCTTGAGAAAACACTTAGGGCGATGATGGAAGAGGAGGTGGCCCAGGAGGAGGAGGAGGAGGAGGTAGAGGGGTCATTTTTAGCACCTTCAGGCCAGTCTCTTCGAAGTGACTCAGAGGGAGGTTTTTTGCAACAGCAGAGGCCAGGTACAAATGTGACCTGCCAGGGCCCACTACTGGAGGACGAGGACCCAACGCAGCTCGGGCCCATCACTGGTGCGTGGCTGGGGGGAAACGCAGGACGATGACTATACGCCTCCCACAGAGGACAGCTTGTCCTTACCTCTGGGCAGCCTGGCACACATGAGCGACTACATGCTGCAGTGCCTGTGCAACGACAGCAGAGTTGCCCACATTTTAACGTCTGCGGACTACTGGGTTGCCACCCTGCTGGATCCACGCTACAAAGACAATGTGCCCACCTTACTTCCTTCACTGGAGCGTGATAGGAAGATGCGCGAGTACAAGCGCACGTTGGTAGACACGCTACTGAGAGCATTCCCAAATGTCACAGGGGAACAAGTGGAAGCCCAAGGGCAAGGCAGAGGAGGAGAAAGAGGTCGCCAAGGCAGCTATGTCACGGCCAGCTCCTCTGAGGGCAGGGTTAGCATGGCAGAGATGTGGAAAAGTTTTGTCAACACGCCACAGCTAACTGCACCACCACCTGATACGCAACGTGTTAGCAGGAGGCAACATTTCACTAACATGGTGGAACAGTACGTGTGCACACCCCTCCACGTACTGACTGATGGTTCGGCCCCATTCAACTTCTGGGTCTCCAAATTGTCCATGTGGCCAGAGCTAGCCTTTTATGCCTTGGAGGTGCTGGCCTGCCCGGCGGCCAGCGTTTTGTCTGAACATGTATTCAGCACGGCAGGAAGCGTCATTACAGACAAACGCAGCCACCTGTCTACAGCCAATGTGGACAAGCTGACGTTCATAAAAATGAACCAGGCATGGATCCCACAGGACCTGTCCATCCCTTGTGCAGATTAGACATTAACTACCTCCCCTTAACCATATATTATTATACTCCAGGGCACTTCTTCATTCAATCCTCTTTTTATTTTCATTTTACCATTATATTGCGGGGCAACCCAAAGTTGAATGAACATCTCTTCTGCCTGGGTGCCTGGGCCTAAATATATGCCAATGGACTGTTCCAATGTTGGGTGACGTGAAGCCTGATTCTCTGCTGACATGAAGCCAGATTCTCTGTTACGGGACCTCTCTCCTCTGCCTGGGTGCTGGGCCTAAATATATGACAATGGACTGTTGCAGTGGTGGCTGACATGAAGCCAGATTCTCTGTTATGGGACCTCTCTCCTCTGCCTGGGTGCTGGGCCTAAATATTTGACAATGGACTGTTACAGTGGTGGCTGACGTGAAGCCTGATTCTCTGCTGACATGAAACCAGATTTTCTGTTACGGGACCTCTCTCCTCTGGCTGGGTACCTGGGCCTAAATATATGCCAATGGACTGTTGCAGTGGTGGCTGACTTGAAGCCTGATTCTCTTCTACGACATGCAGACTGATTCTCTGCTGACATGAAGCCAGATTCTCTGTTACAGGACCTCTCTCCTCTGGCTTGGTACCTGGGCCTAAATATATGCCAATGGACTGTTGCAGTGGTGGCTGACGTGAAGCCTGATTCTCTTCTATGACATGCAGACTGATTTTCTGCTGACATGAAGCCAGATTCTCTGTTACTGGACCTCTCTCCTCTGGCTTGGTACCTGGGCCTAAATATATGCCAATGGACTGTTGCAGTGGTGGCTGACGTGAAGCCTGATTCTCTTCTATGACATGCAGACTGATTCTCTGCTGACATGAAGCCAGATTCTCTGTTACAGGACCTCTCTCCTCTGGCTGGGTACCTGGGCCTAAATATATGCCAATGGACTGTTGCAGTGGTGGCTGACGTGAAGCCTGATTCTCTGCTATGGGACCTCTCTCCAATTGATATTGGTTAATTTTTATTTATTTTATTTTTATTTTTATTCATTTCCCTATCCACATTTGTTTGCAGGGGATTTACCTACATGTTGCTGCCTTTTGCAGTCTTCTAGCTCTTTCCTGGGCTGTTTTACAGCCTTTTTAGTGCCGAAAAGTTTGGGTCCCCATTGACTTCAATGGGGTTCGGGTTCGGGACGAAGTTCGGATCGGGTTCGGATCCCAACCCGAACATTTCCGGGAAGTTCGGCCGAACTTCTCGAACCCGAACATCGAGGTGTCCGCTCAACTCTAGTGTTAAAACAAAAAAATATAATTTTTTATTTTATTTTATTTTTTTTATATCTTTTTCTTTTTAGGGGCAAGTTGCCCAATATTATATTATGTTATGGCGAAGTAGCCTTGTTTTGGTTTAAAGTTGAACTTTTTTGATTTTGATTTTCCTTAGTTTTATTTTTCTCAGTTTATATTTTTGGGTTAGGATTACAGCCGAACCGGCTAGGTAAGTTTCATTTATTGTAGTGTGTTATTATAGTGTGTTATTAGTAGGTTTATAGTTGTAGGTATGAATGTGTGTGAGAATGTGGCTGGGGCAGCTGGAATGCTGTCTTTGTTTAAGTTTTCTGTTTGTGTTTTATGTATATTTATTGTTATGTTTTGTATTTTGATAATAGAAAAGAGTTCCAGCTCCAATCAGCGGGGAGGAAGGTTGTGTTGTTGGAAGCTCCTGAGTTACCTGAAGCAGCAAGGCCCAGGGAGATTTATTTCCATCTTAATCCCCTGGGCGGAACCAGGCTTGTGGGGAGAATTTACCATCTCTCCCCAGCCCAGGCCCTGCCTCTCCCTAGGGAGCTGGCAGGGTCCTGCGGCCATGGCGTCTATGAGGAACTACTCCGCTCCCCGGTCGGGGTCAGGCGGAGGTGGTGTATCCCGCTCAAGGAACCAGAGTGGTGGAGGCGAGGGGGTGAAAAAATCCGGACGAGGTGGCGTCAGCCAAGTCCCCCCCAAAGACCCTGCAAAGAGGAGTACTGCCGAGGCTGGAGAGGTGTCGTCCCAGGTAGGTTGGGGGTCCCGGCGGGAGGGAGAGTCCACCCCCACCTACAGCTCCCGTGTGGCATTTCACCTCCGCAAGGTTAAGGAGCTGGGATGGCACCTCAAAATCCTGAGTCAGGAGCTTGGGCTGCAGAGGGCTAAGTCAAATGCTATGTCTAGCAAGAAGCGGGGCCCTGTATCACAGAGGATAAGGGAGCTAAAGGAGGAAATTGACATTTTCAGGAAGAAAAAAGACTCTTTAATATCTAAGAGCGGCCCCTTTCAGGAGAAGCTCCTAAATGAAGAAAGGTTTTTTGCCATGGAGGAAAGGAGAGGGGAGCGGTGTGAGGAGGACAGCGGGGAGGAGGAGGAGGAGGGCAGTGTGCTGGGTGAGTCATCTGTGCCCGGCACGACTGTCACTCCCCGGTCGTCCCTGCCTGAGCCTGCACCAGCTCCCCCTCTGAATTCTCAGCTGTCGGTGCCGGAGGGGTACAGCAGTATTGCCGCTGAACAAGTGGAGCTGCCCCCTTCGGATGATGACGAAGACTTTGAAGGCAGCGGTGGTGGTGGCGGAGGGCTTATGGAGGAAATCCGGATGTTGGAGTCTCCGGTGGAGCTGCAGGGTTTCGCTTCCTGGGACGAACTCCTGGAGGATGGGGGAAGGAAAAAAAAGAAAAGACATTTGAAACCAAGTTTGTTTTCGTTCCGCACCTGACAGGGGGTGTGTCAGGTGCGACACCAGCAAGAAGCATCCCGGGTTCGGGGGCCTACTGCACTGTGGGTCGCTCCCCTGTGGGAGGGGGGAGTGGCTTGGTGCGGGAGCCTGCTCCCGTGATAGAGGCGGTCCTGTCCGCCGCCCCGGTGTGCAAGGTGGTGCTGGGGTGGTGCGACGGGATCGCCGTCCCTCCCACCCATGGCGGTGCTCCCCCGGTCCCCACGGTCGGTTTGCGGCGGGGATTGGGGAGCGGAGACGCGGCAGCGGGGGGAGCGGAGACGCGGCAGCGGGGGGCGCGGCTGAAGGCGTGCCCGGGGGCGTTCCCGGCGCTATTCCTGTGAGTGGGGATGGTGCCGTGGGCGTGTCCAGGTGCGCGGTCCTCCTCCCCCCTGTGAAGATGCGGCTGGAGGTGCTGCTGGGGGTGTGTCTGGGGGCGCGTCCGGGGCCCCTCCGGTTGGCACGCATGGTGGCGTGGCCGGGGGGGTGACGGACTGTGCTTCCGGGTGCGCTCCTGATGTCGCAAGTGAGTTCCCAGGCGCGGTTGGCAAACGCCTGCGCACAGAAGAACCGGGAGTTCGGGCAGCCGGAAGGGTTGGATCTGCGCTCCGGTCCTCGGAAAAGAAAGGTGTAATTGCGCCAGAGCATCTGGCGATGTACGTCGCCACTGGACACGCCCCCTCTGTTTCTTACTCCTCCTCCAGCGCTGAATTAAGTGCTGGGGAGGGGAAGAGTATAGTCACCAGTGCCCAGGTCTTGAGGGCAGCAGAGGAGGGCTTGTCCAGTGGCGATGGAAGAGGCGGTATAAGCAATAATGTAAATAATAAAATTAAAGGTGTGACATTTGCTGCACCAGCTGTCCCAGCAGGGAGAAAGGGTGCATGTAAGCAGGGTAGTGGTAGTGGTGTTGGTGGAGGTGCTGCATCTGGTCCCAAAGGGGGGACGGAAGCTGGGGGTCAGCGGACCGTCGCTGAAAAAGCGGTGGCTGCGGCTCCTGGTGTCCGCCCTCCGGAGGGGTCCGGTGTGGCATCTGGTATTAGTGTAGTGGGGAGGGCCGGTTCGGTTAGGGTTCGGTTGGGACCAGACGAAATGTAGTCTGTCTCAAGTGGAGAAGCAATGATGCCTGCCCTACAAGAAAAAGGGTGGTGGAGCTCCTGCTTGGGATGGGTTTCAGGGTGGCTGACATATTCACCCTGATACATCCCTATGGTTCCAGGGAGTTTGATATCAGCTTTGCCTGGCCGGAGGGCCTAGAGCTTTTCTGGTCCGGGTATGAGCTGTTGAAGAACTTACCGGGTTGGAAGGGGTTTTTCGCCCAGGCGATAACCCGGCAGAACAACGTCAAGAAGGTGAACATTTTGACCCGTAACAAATCACTTTCTTGCGTTGATATTCTGACCTGGCTAAGCAGGTATGGTGACGTCCAGGGTGTACCATCCAAAAACCTGGACGAATTTGGCATTTGGTCGGGAGCCTGGACTTTCAATGTGAAGTTGAAATGTCTGGGAAGTACGGTTTCCCACATTCCATCCTCTGCCTTCATCGGCCGGGATAGGATTCTCGTTTTCTACAGGGGGCAGCTCTTCACACTTCAGCGCCAACTGCTAAGTGCAGAAGTGCGCGTTGTGTGGAGGGACAGGTCACCTTGCCGCATCTTGTAAGGAGATTAGGTGCAACTTGTGTGGTGTGCTCGGACACCCATTTAGTCGCTGTTCCCTCTCAGAGGTCAATGCAGCCCGAGCTCACGCCAGAGTGGGCCGGGAGGTCCCTTCGGCTGAGGCGGGTGCTGGCGGAGACAGTCGAGTTGAGGGGTCAGTGAAGACCAAGAGCGGTCCGTCCCGGCAGAGGCGGAGGGAGAGACGCCAGGCGGAGAGGGAGCAGAAGGAACCCCGCCACAATGGGGTGATGTCTGCCCCTCCCCAAGTGGCTGACTCCCGTAGTGCGGAGACCCTAGGGGACAGGGAGCTAAGTACGGAAATCGAGAGACTAGACCAAGCCGATGGGACCTAGTCTTCGCACTACGAAAGCGTAGCAGAGGGTAGTGAGACTGGGTCCTATACCAACAGACGGAAACGGTACTCAAAAAAGAAAAAGTGCCCGACCAAAGTAGCCAGGGAAGGCGTAACTGGCTCCCCTCTTGGGCTCTCCAACCGGTATCTCACTTTGGATGAGATCTCCGCCTCCTCTTCATCCGGGGAGGAGGTAAGAAGTGGGGTACCGGGGGCGCAGGTGGGAGGGCTTCCAGGAGGCCCCGTGCCCCCCTCTGGTGCGGACGTAAGGTCCCCAGAAGAGGAGGCAAACCAGATTCTCGGAACTGAGAAAGACAGGGGCGGTACGCAAGAGGGAGAAGTGGTGACAGATGGAATGGACACCACCGTCTCTCTCAAAAGAGGACGTGCCGCCTTCGAGGATAGCCCCAGGAGGGGTAAGAAGGGTGGGAAGGAAGGAGGACATTCAGCCTAAACACCAAGTATGGCGGTACTCACACAGCTGACGCTGGCGACCATTAGTGTCTTTGATTTTTTTATTTTGATTTTTTCAGCCGAGTTGAAGCTGATGTTTTATTTTTGCAGGAGACCAGACTGTCAAACTTGGCAGAAGTGCATAAGGCGAAGAGGGAGTGGAGATCTTGGCCCTCCTTCTGGACTCTTGCGGCTGAGCCGTATAGCGGAGTGGCGGTTCTTTTCACCGTACCGGTAGAATGCCGACGGGTGGTTGAGCTGGAAATGGGGAGGTGTTTGATTTTGGATGTCCTCATGAAGGGACAGGAACTGCGCCTAATCAATATCTATGGGCCCCAGTCCAAGTGGGACAGGAAATGTCTCTTTATGAGGATCAAGCCTTTCCTTTTTACAAGCCGGCAAGTGGTCTTTGGTGGGGACTTTAACACCATCGTAAGGTCCCAAGATAGGGGAGGCACCAGAGACCGGCTGGCTTATGATAGTATAGCTTTAAATAGCATAGCTAGTGAGGCTCGTCTGGTGGATGTCCACATTAGGCACACCCCAGACCACGGGGGTTTCACTTACTATAGAGGAGATAGGATTAGGTCTAGAATAGATAATTTTTTTGAAGGAGGAGGAGGCTACTTTCTCGCCCTTAAGGGTTGTGGAGGAAGAATTCTCCGACCACTGTCTGATTATGTTTTCTCTGAATATTTCAGAATCCCCCCAAATGGGAAGAGGTTACTGGAAGCTGAATGCGGGAGTCCTGGAGACAATCCTTTGAGGACTTTCTTCAGAGTCAGGTAACCTTGCTGGATCTCTGTGACACTAAGTCAGAGTGGTGGGAGGTATTCAAAGACCGTGCTGCAAAGTTCTTTCGCCAGCTCTCGAGCCTCAGGTCTCTGGACAGGTACCGCCTGTATCAGAGTCTGAGGAGGAAACGCGAAGATCTGGTCTCGACTGGGGGTAGCCGCGAGGATATCTCCAGGGTGAAATCTTTGCTCAAGAGGTGCCAGTATGATAGACACACGTCTGGTTTTTGAGAGGGACTTCGGGAGGTACCGCTCGCCCGATCCCTACAGAAACTGTAAGGCCTCTTTCACACGGGCGTTGCGGTTTTGGGTCGGATGCGTTCAGGGAAAATGGTGCGATTTTGACACAAAAACAAGTCAGTTTTCACAGCGATTGCGTTCCATGTTTGCGTTTTTTCCGCGCGTTAAAAAAAACGCCACCATCCTTTTGAGTCACCTGTTCATTATCCAGACATATAAATACCCCCAGCATGCTCTTTTTGGGAAAGCTCCATTTTGTGTGGATAGAAGCTGTTGTGTGTTTGATTTTGTTCCTTAGCAGGATGTCTGCTTTCTCCGTATCATATACTGACCATGTGCTTTTGCACTGGCTGGTATCCCGTTGCTTTGGGGATCAGAGAGAAAGTATTGAGGAGAAACCGCAGAGGAAGAGAATGTGGGTTCATCCGATTATGGTGCAGAGGGCTAGTAAAGGTCAGTTTGCCATTTCCACATTTGATCGGCTTTTGGCGGAGTTGAGGCCTGGGTTGACCTTCATGGACACCAACATGCGGCGTTGTGTTTCTGCAGAGGAACGGCTCATAATTACTCTCCGGTAGGTAAAATACTGTGTAGTTATAAAGACATATAATTATTATTGTGGATTTATAGATGATGTTTTCAGTATGTGCCTCAGCCCCGGCAAAAACTAGTGCATGCACCACTTTTTGGGGGCGTACACAGATCACATACCCCTTCAAGTTCAATGGGTCTGGATCTGTCTGCGGCATGCGCACGGATGCTGCCATGCATTTAGGGCCGCAAATGTCCCCAATGCACATAACGGCCAGCACAAGTTCGTGTGCCTGAGCCCTAAAAGAGAGTATGGTTACAGTGTTTTAATACTTATTATTATTTTTTTTTGTTTCCCTACCAATTTTTGGCCACTCCACTTCGAGTTTTGCATGGGGACCTAAACCATAGCTGGCATAGTAAGGGGAACCTGTGCCACTATTTGGTTGCGTCTGAGAGCTGCCGTGCTGCCACAACGAACAAGGCAGCAGTGGCTAAATATTGCCCAGGGCTTCCTGGAGAGGGCACAATTTCCCAACTGTATTGGTGCCCTTGACGGGAAGCACATACGGGTGAAGAAGCCACCGAACTCAGGGTCCCGATTCTATAATTATAAGCAGTTTTTCTCTGTAGTTTTGTTGGCCTTGGTTGACACAAACTACAGGTTTATAATTGTAGATATCGGGGCCTATGGAAGTTCGGCAGATGCTCGCATTTTCCGGGCTTCCAGAATGAGTCGGTGGCTTCAGACCAACCAACTGGACATTCCCCAGCCAGCTCCTCTTCCTGGATCCTCTGGACCACCTGCACCCTTTGTCGTAGTTGACGATGAGGGGTTTGCACTCTCTCCAAACCTCATGCGTCCTTTTCCTAGGCGAGGATTGGACGCGAAAAGGCAAACCTTCAATTATCGCCTAAGCCGTGGCCGAAGATATGTGGAGTGTGCCTTCGGGATCTTAGCCAGCAAATGGCGTATATTTCTTTCTGCCATCCAGATGGCCCCGCAAAATTTTAACACAGTCATTAAAGCATGTGTAGTCCTCCATAATTACATTCGTATATGTGAGGCTACTCAGGATGAAGATACCCAAGCCTTTACAGCACCAGACCATGGAGAGCCCTCTCAACTCGGAAGAGCTGGTTCAGCAGGACTGAGGGTGAGGGAATTATTTGCTGATTATTTTTCTTCTCCAGCTGGTTCTTTTCCTTTTACTTCCCAGCAATCTTCCCGTAGTGATACCTTAATTTATTTTGAATTTCACTCAAGATGACTATATAGAGTGGATACATCCTGGATGGATATTTTTTTAGATAGTTTGTTCATATTTTTGTAGTTAGGGACTCGCAAGACAATGAGGACCCTTGACGTGGGTTGCGAGCTTACATATTTGGCAGACATCCGGGGGAGATTTATCAGAATGTGCAAAATATACCAATAGCTGATATTCTATTGATATTTCTCCACAATATGTTTATTATAAATGTCTGTGAAATATGGACTAATACCTCATTAATAGGAACCGAGCAATGTGATGTGTTGTATTTGGGAAATCATCAATATAACGGTAATTGTGGTTAAGGGGAACAACAAATAAACAAACATGACCAAGTACACACACTACGGCTCAAGTCTAGTGAAGAGTGAAAGGTGACCTTCAATCCAGGCGGCAGCCTCGCCATGACAGGTGACAGTTTGAGCAAGTCGTCATGGTTTGCAAACTCATACGCTGGAACCTATTCCCTGCTCATACTGTCCCAAGGCCAAATATAGAGAGCATGGGATGAAATATCCCTTACCATTCACCGTGAAGGGCCCTTCGTCTCCCTGAGACCGAGGCAAAACACACAACTTTAAAAATCAGGAGAACTTTTAGCTTCAGATGAGCGGAGCGCACAGGATACCCAAACAACCATCATTGGACTGGCGATAAGGTGAATATACTGAGCTAAATACACCCTGAGAGGCGAAAGGAAAGTGGGCCTCTTCACAGACACAAGCACCATCTGTGTAGAGGTGTGATCCGCCCCACAACCACCAGAAAATAAACACCGAAACACCTGTCAGATGCACTCACATGTCTATAGTCCAGTGTTGGAAAAAGTGTGGCTCTACAGCTGTGGCTAAAATCCTGCTCCAACCATTACCTGCTGTAGGCAGTTTTGGCAGGCTGGGAGTTGGAGTTCTGCAACAGCTGAAGAGCCGCACTTTGCCCATCCCTGCTCATTGCTATCTGATATTCTCTGCGATGTCCCAGGAGACTACAGGGAGTGCAGAATTATTAGGCAAGTTGCATTTTTGAGGATTAATTTTATTATTGAACAACAACCATGTTCTCAATGAACCCAAAAAACTCATTAATATCAAAGCTGAATATTTTTGGAAGTAGTTCTTAGTTTGTTTTTAGTTTTAGCTATTTTAGGGGGATATCTGTGTGTGCAGGTGACTATTACTGTGCATAATTATTAGGCAACTTAACAAAAAACAAATATATACCCATTTCAATTATTTATTTTTACCAGTGAAACCAATATAACATCTCAACATTCACAAATATACATTTCTGACATTCAAAAACAAAACAAAAACAAATCAGTGACCAATATAGCCACCTTTCTTTGCAAGGACACTCAAAAGCCTGCCATCCATGGATTCTGTCAGTGTTTTGATCTGTTCACCATCAACATTGCGTGCAGCAGCAACCACAGCCTCCCAGACACTGTTCAGAGAGGTGTACTGTTTTCCATCCTTGTAAATCTCACATTTGATGATGGACCACAGGTTCTCAATGGGGTTCAGATCAGGTGAACAAGGAGGACATGTCATTAGATTTTCTTCTTTTATACCCTTTCTTGCCAGCCACGCTGTGGAGTACTTGGACGCGTGTGATGGAGCATTGTCCTGCATGAAAATCATGTTTTTCTTGAAGGATGCAGACTTCTTCCTGTACCACTGCTTGAAGAAGGTGTCTTCCAGAAACTGGCAGTAGGACTGGGAGTTGAGCTTGACTCCATCCTCAACCCGAAAAGGCCCCACAAGCTCATCTTTGATGATACCAGCCCAAACCAGTACTCCACCTCCACCTTGCTGGCGTCTGAGTCGGACTGGAGCTCTCTGCCCTTTACCAATCCAGCCACGGGCCCATCCATCTGGCCCATCAAGACTCACTCTCATTTCATCAGTCCATAAAACCTTAGAAAAATCAGTCTTGAGATATTTCTTGGCCCAGTCTTGACGTTTCAGCTTGTGTGTCTTGTTCAGTGGTGGTCATCTTTCAGCCTTTCTTACCTTGGCCATGTCTCTGAGTATTGCACACCTTGTGCTTTTGGGCACTCCAGTGATGTTGCAGCTCTGAAATATGGCCAAACTGGTGGCAAGTGGCATCTTGGCAGCTGCACGCTTGACTTTTCTCAGTTCATGGGCAGTTATTTTGCGCCTTGGTTTTTCCAAACGCTTCTTGCGACCCTGTTGACTATTTTGATGATCACGCTTCAGAAGCTTTGCAATTTTAAGAGTGCTGCATCCCTCTGCAAGATATCTCACTATTTTTGACTTTTCTGAGCCTGTCAAATCCTTCTTTTGACCCATTTTGCCAAAGGAAAGGAAGTTGCCTATTAATTATGCACACCTGATATAGGGTGTTGATGTCATTAGACCACACCCCTTCTCATTACAGAGATGCACATCACCTAATATGCTTAATTGGTAGTAGGCTTTCGAGCCTATACAGCTTGGAGTAAGACAACATGCATAAAGAGGATGATGTGGTCAAAATACTCATTTGCCTAATAATTCTGCACTCCCTGTATGGTTTTTTTCTCTAGTAGGAGTATTGTGGCTACTTTACTACATATTATTAATGTAATGTTAATATAAAAGTGTGTACATTGTAGTACATGATATTTTAATGACTGACATGTTTTTTGAAGATGTGGAATAAAGAATATATTTGGCCTTGTGTACTTGAAATAAAGGGTATAGTTATTTCAATACTGTAAAACACATTCCAATACATCCATAGTGTACATTGTGTGTAATGTATGATAATAAAAAGTATCCCGAGGAGATGTGGAGTGAGTCTGTAAACAATAATGTTAAATAATAAAGTGTTCATTAAGAAAAAGCAGACAAGTAAATAACCAAAATAAACGTGTTTAATAAAGATTATCTGTTTCATCTTTATATTTTTTGCTGATAGAACCTCCTGTCCTGGCCAACATAACTAAATAAAATACACAAAAACAAATTATAACTGAACAAAACGTGTTGGCGAGGATGTCCCTGCCTCATACTGTGGGCCATGGTAAGTGGCACGTGAGGAGGGACCTGGCTGTGGCGCTGGCATACTCTGGGAAGATGAGGGGCCCAGTTGCCGGTAAGCGGCCTCTCCACTGTATGTAGGCCCATAATGCTGAGGTGGGGGGCCATAGTGTTGTCCTTGTGGAGGGTATTGGGATGGCTGTGGGTATATTTGCGGAGGTGGCCTTGGCACAGGCCCACTGGTGTTGCCATATATCAGCCAGTACTCACAGGCCCTAAAAAGATCCGAAGGATCATTAGGAGGAGTGGCTGCCTCCAGAGCAATTCTAATTACAGATTGGATACGAAAGTATAGTTCTGGAGGCAGATTTCGAAAGTGGGTGGCCAGACTCCTTGCGTACAGGTCAAAAGTGTCCTCATGGCGAGCACGATTGAGGTACTCAAGCAGCTGCAGGTTGACAGAGGTGTCCACAGGCTGGGCTGGTCTCTTTCGGTGTGTGTGGCCTGCCAATGCTGCCTCAACTTCCACAGGAGGGGGAGCAGTCACTTGTGATGCACTGGATGTTCTCCCTTCTTCCACATCAGTAGGAGGTTGCGAGGATGGCCCTTCTGCCTCACAGGCACTGGAGCGCTGCTCCAAAGGCTCCTCCACGTCCTCCTCAAGGTTGTCCTCCGTTCTATTAAAAAAGGTGGAAAAACATTAGTGAACAGTTATCAAATGGGTGTCATGTGTTTCTCGGACATTCCTCCGTTAATGTATCCAAAATCCAAAAATAACAAAATAAAAGAATGATACTGGTTGCTATTGGCAACTTAAGGCCAGCTATACTTGACACAAGTTTGAAAGAATCCACACCATTATATAAAAAATACATTAGTAGATTATGAAAATATTACTTACGGACGCAAATCCATTATGGCACGCAGGAACATAAGCTGCTCCTTATACATATATGGCCGCTTCTTTGAGAGGCCAGACCCACTGCGGCTATGTACCATTTCCTTTCGGAACTGATCTCTGCATCTCCGCCATCGGTTTTTCACCTCGTCAACTAAAATGTGAAAATATAAGAAAAAAAATATTAACATTCTCTGTACTGTTTGACATGTACTAGGACACATACTACAGGATACGACATGTACTAGGCCACATACTACAGGATACGACATGTACTAGGCCACATACTACAGGATACGACATGTACTAGGCCACATACTACAGGATACGACATTAGATTACAATTTGAACTTACATAAAGCATGACGATTCTTTTCCGACGTCTTGCCCCACACATTTGAAAAAAGCTCCTGTGCAACCTCCTGCCAGGCAGCTTCCTTTTTGTAGCGGTCGTGTGTCCCAAATGCAGGGCCTCTCCTGCACCAGGATAATCATTCTCTCCACATCAAGTGGTCTGGGGATTTTAGGCATGGTAGCCAAAATAGAACGGCAGGGGCTGGGACAACTGTTTGGATCTGCTCCAGACTTGAAAAAAAGCTCAGATCCTTGCAATCAGCCAACTTCCTGGGTCATGTGACAGCCCAGTTGCTAAGTCACATCCTTTTATAAATTGAAACGCAACGCAACGCATTAAATTCGCATGCACTAAGTGTTTCACGCAGTCCCATTCACTTCTATGGGGCCTGCATTGCGTGAAAAACGCAGAATATAGAACATGCTGCGATTGTCACGCAACACAGAACTGATGCGTGAAAAACAACGCTCATGTACACACACCCATTGAAATGAATGGGTCAGGATTCAGTGCGGGTGTATCGCGTTCACGTCACGCATTGCACCCGTGCGGAAAACTCACTCGTTTGAAAGAGGCCTAAGATGTCAGTGAAGAGTAAGTTAATAACAGGACTGGTTGATGGTACGGGGTCTCTGAATAGGTCCAGATCAGGGATCCTGGAAGTCGTCAGATCCTTTTACTCATGCCTTTTGGGGAAGAGGGATCTGGATCGGGAAAAGATGTCGGCTTTCCTGGCTGAAGTCACCCCTGAGTCAGAAGCTCATCTCTCTTTTGACGTTTTGGTAGAAGAGATCAGGAAGGAGGAAGCTATACTGGTGTTGGAAGAAGTCGCCAGGCCCGGATGGCTTAACATCCGAGTTTTATAAGACCTTTAAGGACTCTTTATGTCCCCTCTTGACTGAGGTATTCAATGAGTGTCTATCCTCGGGCACTCTGCCTCAGTCAATGAGGAGGTCAGCCCTGATCCCTCTATCAAAGGGTAAAGATCCAAGCCGTATTGAGAACTGGCGTCCCATAGCACTTCTCAATATGGACAGAAAGATTCTGGCCAAGATACTGTTCAACAGGCTGGTGAAATTTGCGCCTCGGATCCTTTCGGTGGCTCAGCATTGCTCAGTTCCAGGCCGCAGCACTTTTAGTGCTGTCCTCGGTGTCCGAGGCAGTGGAACGGAGTAGAGCAGGCCACTGGAGGGGGTACATGCTGTCCTTAAATCAAGCAAAGGCATTTGATCGGGTGAACCATGAGTACCTCTGGTCGGTCCTTCTGAAGTATGGCCTGCCGGGGGGGTTTGTCGATTGGTTAAAGATCTTGTATACGGGGTGCAGAGTTTCCCGCTTCTGAACGGTTGGTCTGGCTGTCCTTTTGAGGTTGGGTCTGGCATTCGCCAGGGTTGTCCTTTAAGCCCGCTTTTATACGTGTTCGCGATTGATCCCTTTCTTAAGAGGGTCAATCGTGGGCCGTTGGCGGGAGTCGGGATGGATCGGGCAGCGCCGGAAGCCACTCTGAGGACAGTAGCGTACGCCGATGATGTCACAATTTTCGTGTCCTGGAAAGGGGAGGCGGAATACGTGATGTCTCAGGTGGATCGCTACTCGGAGGCATCCGGGTCCATGATCAATCGGGATAAGTGTGAGAGTCTCTGGCTAGGAGGGGGTGATCCAGCTTTCGATCTCCCGGACACCCTCCCAGGGCCCCAGTCGTCAGCCAAAGTCCTAGTCATCCATTTCGGCCATGGGGATTATCCCACCCAAAATTGGGATGACAGGTTTAAGATCGCCGCTCAGAAGGTCGACCAGTGGAAGGGCTGGTCTTTGACCCTCAGGGAAAGGGTGCACCCGATCAAAGCTTTTTTGCTCCCTTTGCTGATCTATTTGGGCAGTGTGTGTATCTTGCCAGAGCCTCTCTGGACTCGGGTTTACAGTCTGTTCTTCCAGCTCTTATGGGGGAATAGACTGAACCTGATCAAGAGGGAGGTGACTGTGACAGACCCATCCGTTTGGACTACAAAATGGTACCCAGATAGCTAATTTTATTGTATTTGTTTACTCTGAGTGCAATTCACCTAATGATATTCACTCAGACTTGAGCTATATGGGAATATGTTAAATGTCTGTGTTGGCTGGGAGGGTGTGTGTCGGGTATATAAAGCAAAGGCTTTATATAAATATAAAAAAAAAAAAATCGGGTCAAAAGAAAAATTATGCAAACTATATTGACCCTTGAGATTGACATAAACATCTCAAAGAGTTCAATCAAGAACCTGATTATTTTGTGCAATCAGTAAAACAGGGTACAAGCGTCTATGCAAAAATATAAATGGGTTATTATACAATAGGTTAAAATACAAACGAAAATGAATCAACATAAATTTCAATAATATACAATGATATGCAGTACCCAGAATTCACCACTATATGATACCAACAAAACACTACTCAACCAACACAAGAATAATATGCAATACAGCTTTAAATCTGTGAGAGATATGCAATCAATGGATTATGCGGAAAACTCAATCAAGAAGATGACAGATACGAGCCCTTGCTCCGCCCAAAAATGATGACCAATCTTTGAGATAATGGTAGTATTGCAACAAAACTTATAAATTATTGGCTTGATATCAAACTAGGGAATTCAAAGATTCCCTACAAAGAGTTTCTCCAATATTATCCCCTTTTTTCAGTTATATGCATCGTAACTGAAATTAGAGAAAATACTGATGTAGCAACTAACGTTACACGTCCGCAAGTGAGCGGGTATCTGGCTAAGTATCAAGCCAATTAATTTAGATCAATACTACATAAAAACAAAATATACATTACCCAAGGGTCAAGTGATGTGCAGAGTCTTGGGGCAGCCAGCTCTCAAGAGTTTTTCCCGATAATCCAAATGATTTTCCAGAGATCTATAATCCAAATGTTTGTTTTTCTTTTTTTTCTTTTTCTCCCTTTTTCTTCTTTCTGGTAACTGGTTTCTTAACCCAAAACTTATCAGATGAACACGCCCTCTGAATTTGGAACTTTCCAATCATTGTTGGAGGGGTGTATGCCTTGACAAGGAGCATGCGTCATAATACTACCCAGAATGCAATTTTGCTACTGATGTAGTATTAACCGCTTATATCTAGATGGCACTGTTGTATAAGCAATATGCATCATACCATTAAGGGTTAACTCATACATGCCTAATATTTTCAACACTTTACACCTCTGACATCTGGGGCCTTGTCTCAGGGCTGAGGGACAAACTTTGATACATGAATATATACTTTGAGGAACATCTAGACCATTCTCACACTGTGGAATTCATGTTCAGATAGGAAAAACAATAAAGCCTCAGAATCTGCAGGTGCGGCGTATCTTCTAACTTTCTAAATGTATAATATATTGTTACAATAACAGTAGCTTTTGAACAGTACAGTAATCTTCTCATGGACTTACTTTGGCCTACATGAAACTTCATACAAAACAGTGAATATAAATCAACATTGCTCTTAAAGGCAATGAATACCCATTATAACTAAAATAAGTAAATATAACTGTTTAAACTTATGAAAAAGCACAACATGTGACATTGTGTGTTTGGGTGGTGATTCCTGTCCTGTTGTTCCCACATGTGTATTGGTGATCTCCCTTTGTCCTGAGAGATAATTGAATTACTCTTCGGGTGTCTCTGGGGCAGAGAGGAGGAAACCATGATGCATTGTGGGGATGTGTTGTGTCTGTGTGTCCTGAGTGCTACGTATCTGTCCTGTGTCACAGTCTCCCTTTTGGGCCCCTAGGGGCGTGTACACCAGATGGGGACCTGTATAAATACGGGCGGGTAGCCCTCAATAAAGTGTTCGTGTTTTACCCTCAAGGTGGAGCTTGGTCTCGTTATTGGGGGGGGTGCAGGTACCGTAACAACTGGTGGCAAGCGACGGGATGATCCTCAGCGCCCAAAGAGACCACTACAACCAGGATCAAATGGAATTACAATACCAAAACCTGAGAAGAGCTACCCTAAAAGATTTATTAGAGCAAAGAGGCGGACAGGCCAGTAACCTCAGGCAGAGGGACATTATTGCGTTATTGCTGGAAATGCATGGAGTACCAGCGGCAGAGGGAACCAATGGACCCAGCACAGCTGACAGAACCCCAGAGGAGGCAGCCTTGGCCCATTATGGTCCCAACCCATCTGCAGAGATCATCACCCAGGTCATGGCCGCTGTGGAAGCCAACCTGCTACGCCAAAACGGGGCTGCAGCAGCCCCAGTCACAGCACACCCGGGGAAAGAAAGAAAGTGCCGTTTACCGCATTTAAAGCCTTCAGTGAGAGAGAAGGAGAGATTGATGGGTACCTTGCTGATTTTGAGCGGCAATGTGCCCTACACAAGGTACCCCTGAAAGACTGGGTTACTATATTGTCCGGCAAGTTATCCGGCCGGGCCAGCGAGGCTTTTTGGGCCATCCCTGATGAGGAGATCGGGGATTATGTGGCTGTCAGGGAAGCTTTACTCTCCCGGTATGCCGTTACACCCGAAGCATACCGGAGGAGGTTCCGAGACACTGTTAAAACAGCTGGGGACGTTTTCGGTGAATGGGCCTGTAAGGTGCAGACATGAGGCGGAGGTCAGCCCTGGGTGTTGGGGTTTGGTGACGGGTAGATAGATTATTAGGGACAGATAGATAGGTATTATTGTTGTGTTTGAAACTAAAATAATAAAAAAAAAATTGGGTTTGTGTTCAGTTTTCTGTTTAGATTTTCTATTAAGCGGTTGCTTTGGTTTTTGTTATGCAAGAAATATTGCTGTTTCTTTATGTTTAACTTATATTTTGTGTTGTAGATAGTGTTAGGAATGTTTCCAGTCGGAACCGCTGGATAAGTTTCAGTTATGTTTTAGTTCGGTTTGTAGATACGTTTTGTAGTTGATATATAGTATAGTTAGTTTTAGTGGTGTAGTGTATATAAGGCTGGGCCAGTTGGCATGTGTTTTTGTTTTGTCTGCATTTGTTTAACCACTTAAGGACCACAGGTTTATACCCCCCTAGTGACCAGGCCCTTTTTTACAAATCGGCACTCCACAACTTTAGCGGTTTATTGCTCGGTCATGCAACTTACCACCCAAATGAATTTTACCTCCTTTTCTTCTCACTAATAGAGCTTTCATTTGGTGGTATTTCATTGCCGCTGACATTTTTACTTTTTTTGTTATTAATCGAAATTTAACGATTTTTTTGCAAAAAAATGACATTTTTCACTTTCAGCTGTAAAATTTTGGAAACAAAACGACATCCATATATACATTTTTCGCCAAATTTATTGTTCTACATGTCTTTGATAAAAAAAAAATGTTTGGGCAAAAAAAAAATGGTTTGGGTAAAAGTTATAGCATTTGCAAACTATGGTACAAAAATGTGAATTTCCGCTTTTTGAAACAGCTCTGACTTTCTGAGCACCTGTCATGATTCCTGAGGTTCTACAATGCCCATACAGTACAAACACCCCACAAATGACCCCATTTCGGAAAGTAGACACCCTAAGGTATTCACTGATGGGCATAGTGAGTTCATAGAACTTTTTATTTTTTGTCACAAGTTAGCGGAAAATGATGATGATTTTATTTTTTTTATTTTTTCTTACAAAGTCTCATATTCCACTAACTTGCGACAAAAAATAAAAAATTCTAAAAACTTGCCATGCCCCTCACAGGAATACCTTGGGGTGTCTTCTTTCCAAAATGGGGTCACTTGTGGCGTAGTTATACTGCCCTGGCAATTTAGGGGCCCAAATGTGTGAGAAGAACTTTGCAATCAAAATGTGTAAAAAATGACCGGTGAAAATCCGAAAGGTGCACTTTGGAATATGTGCCCCTTTGCCCACCTTGGCAGCAAAAAAGTGTGACACATCTGGTATCGCCGTACTCAGGAGAAGTTGGGGAATGTGTTTTGGGGTGTCATTTTACATATACCCATGCTGGGTGAGAAAAATATCTTGGTCAAATGCCAACTTTGTATAAAAAAAATGGGAAAAGTTGTCTTTTGCCAAGATATTTCTCTCACCCAGCATGGGTATATGTAAAATGACACCCCAAAACACATTCCCCAACTTCTCCTGAGTACGGCGATACCAGATGTGTCACACTTTTTTGCTGCCAAGGTGGGCAAAGGGGCACATATTCCAAAGTGCACCTTTCGGATTTTGCAGGCCATTTTTTACACATTTTGATTGCAAGGTACTTCTCACACATTTGGGCCCCTAAATTGCCAGGGCAGTATAACTACCCCACAAGTGACCCCATTTTGGAAAGAAGACACCCCAAGGTATTCCGTGAGGGGCATGGCGAGTTCCTAGAATTTCTTATTTTTTGTCACAAGTTAGCGGAAAATGATGATTTTTTTTTTTTATCTTTTTTCCTTACAAAGTCTCATATTCCACTAACTTGCGACAAAAAATAAAAAATTCTAGGAACTCGCCATGCCCCTCACGGAATACCTTGGGGTGTCTTCTTTCCAAAATGGGGTCACTTGTGGCGTAGTTATACTGCCCTGGCAATTTAGGGGCCCAAATGTGTAAGAAGTACCTTGCAATCAAAATGTGTAAAAAATGGCCGGTAAAATCCGAAAGGTGCACTTTGGAATATGCGCCCCTTTGCCCACCTTGGCATCAAAAAAGTGTCACACATCTGGTATCGCCGTACTCAGGAGAAGTTGGGCAATGTGTTTTGGGGTGTCATTTTACATATACCCATGCTGGGTGAGAGAAATATCTTGGCAAAAGACAACTTTTCCCATTTTTTTTATACAAAGTTGGCATTTGACCAAGATATTTCTCTCACCCAGCATGGGTATATGTAAAATGACACCCCAAAACACATTGCCCAACTTCTCCTGAGTACGGCGATACCAGATGTGTGCACACTTTTTTGCAGCCTAGATGCGCAAAGGGGCCCAAATTCCTTTTAGGAGGGCATTTTTAGACATTTGGATCCCAGACTTCTTCTCACACTTTCGGGCCCCTAAAAAGCCAGGGCAGTATAAATACCCCACATGTGACCCCACTTTGGAAAGAAGACACCCCAAGGTATTCAATGAGGGGCATGGCGAGTTCCTAGAATTTTTTTTTTTTTTGCATAAGTTAGCGGATATTGATTTTTTTTTGTTTTTTTCTCACAAAGTCTCACTTTCCGCTAACTTAGGACAAAAATTTCAATCTTTCATGGACTCAATATGCCCCTCACGGAATACCTTGGGGTGTCTTCTTTCCGAAATGGGGTCACATGTGGGGTATTTATACTGCCCTGGCTTTTTAGGGGCCCTAAAGCGTGAGAAGAAGTCTGGAATATAAATGTCTAAAAATGTTTACGCATTTGGATTCCGTGAGGGGTATGGTGAGTTCATGGGAGATTTTATTTTTTGACACAAGTTAGTGGAATATGAGACTTTGTAAGGAAAAACAAAAACAAAAAAAAAAATTTCCGCTAACTTGTGCCCAAAAAAATGTCTGAATGGAGCCTTACCAAGGGGGGGGGGGGGGGGGGTGTGATCAATGACAGGGGGGTGATCAATGACAGGGGGGTGATCACCCATATAGACTCCCTGATCACCCCCCTGTCACTGACCACCCCCCCTGTAAGGCTCCATTCAGACATCCGCATGATTTTTTACGGATCCATGGATACATGTATCGGATCCACAAAACGCATGCGGACGTCTGAATGGAGCCTTACAGGGGGGTTATCAATGACAGGGGGTGATCAGGGTAATCAGGGTGATCACCCCCTGTCACTGATCACCCCCCCTGTAAGGCTCCATTCAGACATCCGCATGTTTTTTACGGATCCATGGATACATGTATCGGATCCACAAAACGCATGCGGACGTCTGAATGGAGCCTTACAGGGGGGTTATCAATGACAGGGGGTGATCAGGGTAATCACCCCCCTGTCACTGATCACCCCCCCTGTAAGGCTTCATTGAGACATCCGCATGATTTTTTACGGATCCATGGATACATGGATCGGATCCACAAAACGCATGCGGACGTCTGAATGGAGCCTTACAGGGGGGTTATCAATGACAGGGGGTGATCAGGGTAATCACCCCCCTGTCACTGATCACCCCCCCTGTAAGGCTCCATTCAGACATCCGCATGATTTTTTACGGATCCATGGATACATGGATCGGATCCACAAAACGCATGCGGACGTCTGAATGGAGCCTTACAGGGGGGTTATCAATGACAGGGGTGATCAGGGTGATCAGGGTGATCACCCCCCTGTCACTGATCACCCCCCCTGTAAGGCTCCATTCAGACATCCGCATGATTTTTTACGGATCCATGGATACATGGATCGGATCCACAGAACGCATGCGGACGTCCGAATGGATCCTTACAGGGGGGTTATCAATGACAGGGGGTGATCAGGGTAATCAGGGTGATCACCCCCCTGTCACTGATCACCCCCCCTGTAAGGCTCCAATCAGACATGCGCATGATTTTTTACGGATCCATGGATACATGGATCGGATCCACAAAACGCATGCGGACGTCTGAATGGAGCCTTACAGGGGGGTGATCAATGACAGGGCGGTGATCAATGACAGGGGGGTGATCAGGGAGTTTATATGGGGTGATCATGGGTGATCAGGGGTTTATAAGGGGTTAATAAGTGACGGGGGGGGGGGGGTGTAGTGTAGTGTAGTGTGGTGTTTGGTGCGACTGTACTGACCTACCTGAGTCCTCTGGTGGTCGATCCTAACAAAAGGGACCACCAGAGGACCAGGTAGGAGGTATATTAGACGCTGTTATGAAAACAGCGTCTAATATACCTGTTAGGGGTTAAAAAATTCGGATCTCCAGCCTGCCAGCGAGCGATCGCCGCTGGCAGGCTGGAGATCCACTCGCTTACCTTCCGTTCCTGTGAGCGCGCGCGCCTGTGTGCGCGCGTTCACAGGAAATCTCGCGTCTCGCGAGATGACGCCTATTGGCGTTAGTGTGACCTGGGAGCGCCGCAGCATTGACGCCTTTCGGCGTTAGTGTGACGGGAGGAGGTTAATATGCATATGGTGATGTTTTGTACTTTTATATAAAAATTCAATAAAAAAGAGTTGCAGCTCCAATAGCGTATATTAAAGTTGCTGCAGTTAAAAAGCTCGTAGTTGGATCTTGGGATCGAGCTGGCGGTCCGCCGCGAGGCGAGCTACCGCGTGTCCCAGCCCCTGCCTCTCGGTGCCTCCCCGATGCTCTTGACTGAGTGTCCCGGGGGCCCGAAACGTTTACTTTGAAGAAATTAGAGTGTTCAAAGCAGGCCGGGTCGCCTGAATACTTCAGCTAGGAATAATGGAATAGGACTCCGGTTCTATTTTGTTGGTTTTCGGAACTGGGGCCATGATTAAGAGGGGGGCATCCGTATTGCGCCGCTAGAGGTGAAATTCTTGGACCGGCCTAAGACGAACCAAAGCAAAAGCATTTGCCAAGAATGTTTTCATTAATCAAGAACGAAAGTCGGAGGTTCGAAGACAATCAGATACCGTCGTAGTTCCGACCATAAACGATGCCGACCGGCGATCCGGCGGCGTTATTCCCATGACCCGCCGAGCAGCTTCCGGGAAACCAAAGTCTTTGGGTTCCGGGGGAAGTATGGTTGCAAAGCTGAAACTTAAAGGAATTGACGGAAGGGCACCACCAGGAGTGGAGCCTGCTGCTTAATTTGACTCAAAACGGGAAACCTCACCCGGCCCGGACACGGAAAGGATTAAGAGATTGATAGCTCTTTCTCGATTCTGTGGGTGGTGGTGCATGGCCGTTCTTAGTTGGTA
>NW_025334267.1:110000-269643 GCF_014858855.1 Bufo gargarizans
TAAGAGGTTGTGTGTTCCAGAGCTCTCCACAACCTCCAAGCACAGGCCTTTCTGGGGAGTTTATTAACACCTGCTTCCCAGAAGGAGTTCCAGACCAGCGGGGAGTTTTTCCATCTCTCCCCAGCCCAGGCCCTGCCTCTCCCTAGGGAGTCGGTGGGGTCCTGCGGCCATGTCCGCCCGGAAAGGTGCCCATGCTCCCCGGCTTGGGTCGGAGGGGAGTAGGGACGTACGGAGACCGACCCTGAACAATGGCGGCGAGGGGGCGATAACAAATGGATGCGGTGGGAGCCAAGTCCCCCCTGAGGACCCGAAGGCAACAGGAAGAAGAAGTCTGCCAGCAGGAGGCCGAGAGGTGTCGTCCCAGGTAGGATGGGGGTCCCGGTGGGAGGGAGAGAGCACCCTCACCTACAGCTCTCGTATAGCAGCCCACCTGCGGGAGTATGACGAGCTGGGACGGCACCTCAAAGCCGTAAGGAAGGACTTGAGGGAGACGAGGGCCAGGTCCACCATATCTTCTAATGCGAAGAGGCCCCCCCTCAGAGAGAGGATTAGGGTCCTGAAGGAGGACCTGGAGGCCTCTTTGAGGCGGCAAGACCAACTACTAGAGGGAAGTGGTCCCTTCAAGGAAAAACTTATGAACGGGGATCGGTTCAGGGAGATGGAGGCTGTGAGGAGGGGGGAGCCGTGCGGGGATGCGTAGAGCGAGGAGGAGGAGTTGGTGGACTCCGAATCTCTGGCGTCCCAGGCAGGCCCCCAGACCTCGCAGCCTGAGCCAGCCCTCCCAGTAACCCCGAGAATGCAAGAGCCCAGTGGCATTCCACCGGAGCAAGATCAGGCGTACCTGCCAGCGTTGCCTTCCTCGGATGAGACATCGGCCATGGAGGGCAGCAGTGAGGAGGGTGGTCTGCTGCGCGAGATACGGTTGCTGGAGTCTCCTGTGGTGGACCTTCAGGGTTTTGTATTTGGCGAGGACCTGTTGGAAGAGGATAAGAGCAAAAGGAATAAAAATAAAAAAAACAAAAAGCAAAACAGCGTCCAGACACGTCTAGTCTATACACGCTTGGTGGGGGCTGAAAAGTCTCCACCAGGCGTGTACCCCGTTAAACTCCCTGTCTCGGCATCTGGGGTGGTGTCTGAGCAGAGGAGCGGGGAGATTGTGCTACCCAAAATGGCGCCGGACGCCATCCTTGCATGTGGAGGCAGGGAGGAGGTGCCTGCAGAAGGAGGGAGCCAGCAAACATGCATTGAGGGTGGAGGGGGTGGGCAGGAAAATCGGGAGGCCCCGCCCACCGCTCTGTCAGCCACTCCGTCCGCCGCTCTAGCTACCGCCCTGCCTGCTGTCCCAGCGTGTAGGGTGGTGCTGGGGCGGTGTGATGATGAGGTCGCCATCCCTCCTACACAGGGTGGTGATGGCTCAGGGTCCCCACCTGTAGCAGCAGGCGTGCGGATGGGACCGGAGGCGGCCGGGGGCGTGGCCTGGGGTCCGTCCGGGCGTCCTCCTGTCGACGCGCAGGTGGGCGTTGCCGGGGGGGTGCCTGGCCGTGCTTCCGGACGCGCCTCTGAGGCTAACAGTACGGGTACAGGCGGCAAGCGCCTGCGTACTGGAGGGCCGGGCGCCGGGGCAGCTCTGGCAGATATGGCTGCAGTGCCCCGGACCACTAAAAGTGGAAAGAAAGGCTTTATTTTTCCGGATCAAGTGGCCAGGTATGTTGCCACTGGGCACGCCCCCTCTGTCTCCGCCTCCTCCTCCAGCACTGAATTAAGTGCTGGGGAGGGGAGGAGTGTGGTGGTCAGTGCCCAAGTCTTAAGGGCAGAGGGGGGGGGGCTTGACCAGTGGCAAGAATAGTAAGGGGGAAAATAAAGATAAAGATAAAGAGAATGATGGTAATAAAGTGACACCTGCAAAAAAAACATCGGCTGCACCTGCTGCACCAGCTGTCCCAGCAGGGAGAAGGAATGCATGCGAGCAGGGTGGTGGTGTTGGTAGGGGTGCTGCATCGGGTCCCAAAGGTGGGATGGATGCTGGGGGTCAGCGGACCGTCGCTGAAAAAGCGGTGGCTGCGGCCCCTGGTGTCCGCCCTCCGGAGGGATCCGGTGCGGCATCTGGCGGTAATGTAGTGGGGAGTGCCGGTTCGGTTGCCCCTCCTGCGGCTGTAACACCTGGCAGAAGTTATGCCAGTGTGGCTGCGGCCGTGGGGGGGAGGGGCTATCCTCGTTGGCTTCCTCATTCCCGGGAGTCGCGGTTGGTGACTTGCAGCGGCGACTCCTGGAGGCCCTCAAAAGAGGTGAGAGTTCGATGTTAGTAGAGGGTGAGAAAGTTGACCTATCCTTATGGATAGACAGGCACGGCCTGCGGGCTTTCCGAGAGGAAAGGGGGGGGCGAGACCACCTGGTCCCTGCCCACAACCGGACCTGGGACCAGACGGAATGTAGTCTGTCTCAAGTGGAGAAGCAATGATGCCTGCCCTACAAGAAAGAGGGTGGTGGAGCTCCTGCTTGGGATGGGTTTCAGGGTGGCTGACATCTTCGCCCTGATACATCCCTATGGTTCCAGGGAGTTTGACGTCAGCTTTGCCCAGCCGGAGGGCCTAGAGCTTTTCTGGTCCGGGTATGAGCTGGCGAAGAACTCACCGGATTGGAAGGGATTTTTCGCCCAGGCGATAACCCGTCAGAACAACGTCAAGAAAGTGACCGTTTTGACCCGTAACGAATCACTTTCTTGCGTTGACATTCTGACCAGGCTCAGCAGGTACGGCGACGTCCAGGGTGTACCATCGAAAAACCTGGACGAATTTGGCATTTGGTCGGGAGCCTGGACTTTCAATATAAAGTTGAAATGTCTGGGAAGTACTGTTTCCCACATTCCATCATCTGCCTTCATCGGCCGGGATAGGATTCTCGTCTTCTACAGGGGGCAGCCTAAGCTCTGTCACAAGTGCGGCAGCCCTTCACACTTTAGCGCCAGCTGCCAAGTGCAGAAGTGCGCGTTGTGTGGAGGGACAGGTCACCTTGCCGCATCTTGTAAGGAGATTAGGTGCAACCTATGTGGTGTGCTCGGACACCCATTTAGTCGTTGTCCCCTCTCAGAGGTTAATGCGGCCAGAGCTCACGCAGGAGTGGGCCGGGAGGTCCCTTCGGCTGAGGCTGGTGCTGGCGGAGACAGTCGAGTTGAGGGGTCAGTGAAGACCAAGAGCGGTCCGTCCCGGCAGAGGCGGAGGGAGAGACGCCAGGCGGAGAGGGAGCAGAAGGAAACCTGCCACAATGGGGTGATGTCTGCCCCTCCCCAAATGGCTGACTCCCGTAGTTCGGAGACACTAGGGGACAGGGAGCAAAGTGCGGAAGTCAAGAGACTAGACCGAGCCGGTGGGACCCAGTCTTCACACTACGAAAGCGCAGCAGAGGGTAGTGAGACTGGGTCCTATACCAACAGACGGAAGCGGTACTCAAAAAAGAGAACTAGCCCGACCAAAGTAGCTAGGGAAGGCGTAGCTGGCTCCCCTCTTGGGCTCTCCAACCGGTATCTCACTTTGGATGAGACCTCCGCCTCCTCTTCATCCGGGGAGGAGGTAAGAAGTGGGGTACCGGGGGCGAAGGTGGGAGGGCTTCCAGGAGGCCCCGTGCCCCTCTCTGGTGCGGATGTAAGGTCCCCAGAAGAGGAGGCAAATCGGACTCCCGGAACCGAGAAAGGCAGGGGCGGTACGCAAGAGGGAGCGGTGGTGACAGAAGGTATGGACACCACCGTCTCCCTCAAAAGAGGACGTGCCGCCTTAGAGGATAGCCCCGGGAGGGGTAGGAGGGGTGGGAAGGAAGGAGGACGTTCAGCTTAAACACCAAGTATGGCGGTACCCACTCGGCTCACGCTGGCGACCATTAATGTCGCCAGCATAAAATCTGATGCGGCTCGCTACGCAGCCTTTGATTTTTTCAGCCGTGTTGAAGCTGACGTTTTATTTTTGCAGGAGACCAGACTGTCAAACTTGGACAGAAGGCCACAAGGCAAAGAGGGAGTGGAGATCCGGGCCCTCCTTCTGGTCTCTTGCGGCTGAGCCGTATAGCGGAGTGGCGGTTCTTTTCACCGTACCGGTAGAATGCCGACGGGTGGTTGAGCTGGAAATGGGGAGGTGTTTGATCTTAGGATATCCTCATGAGGGGACAGGAACTGCGCCTAATAAACATCTATGGGCCCCAGTCCAAGTGGGACAGGAAATGTCTCTTTATGAGGATCAAGCCTTTCCTTTTTACAAGCCGGCAGGTGGTCTTTGGTGGGGACTTCAACACCATCGTGAGGTCCCAAGATAGGGGAGGCACCAGAGACCGGCTGGCTTATGATAGTATAGCATTGAATAGTATAGCTAGTGAGGCTCGTCTGGTGGATGTCCACATTAGGCACACCCCAGACCACGGGGGTTTCACTTATTATAGAGGAGATAGGATTAGGTCTAGAATAGACAGGTTTTTTTTGAAAGAGGAGACTACTTTCTCGCCCTTGAGAATTGTGGAGGTATAATTCTCTGATCACTGTCTGATTATGTTTTCTCTGAATATTTCAGAATCCCCCCAAATGGGAAGAGGTTACTGGAAGCTGAATGCGGGAGTCCTGGAGGAAGCAGAGGTGAGACAATCCTTTGAGGACTTTCTTCAGAATCAGGTAGCCTTGCTGGATCTCTGTGACACTAAGTCAGAGTGGTGGGAGGTATTCAAAGATCGGGCTGCAAAGTTCTTCCGCCAGCTCTCGAGCCTCAGGTCTCTGGGACAGGTACCGCCTGTATCAGAGTCTGAGGAGGAAACTCGAAGATCTGGTCTCGACTGGAGGTAGCCGCGAGGATATCTCCAGGGTGAAATCTTTGCTCAAGAGGTGCCAGTATGATAGACACACATCTTTGGTTTTTGAGAGGGACTTCGGGAGGTACCGCTCGCCCGACCCCTACAGAAACTGTAAGATGTCAGTGAAGAGTAAATTAATAACAGGACTGATTGATGGTACAGGGTCTCTGAACAGGTCCAGATCAGGGATCCTGGAAGTAGTCAGATCCTTTTACTCGTGCCTCTTGGGGAAGAGGGATCTGAATCGGGACAAGATGTCGGCTTTCCTGGCTGAAATCACCCCCGAGTCAGAAGCTCACCTCTCCTTTGACGTTTTGGTAGAAGAGATCAGAAAGGAGGAAGTTATCCTGGCGGTGGAAGGGTTAGCTCTGAAGAAGTCGCCAGGCCCGGATGGCTTAACATCCGAGTTTTATAGGACCTTTAAGGACTCTTTATGTCCCCTCTTGACTGAGGTATTCAATGAGTGTTTATCCTCGGGCACTCTGCCTCGGTCAATGAGGAGGTCAGCACTGATCCTTCTATCAAAGGGTAAAGATCCGAGCCGTATTGAGAACTGGCGTCCCATAGCACTTCTCAATACGGACAGAAAGATTCTGGCCAAGATACTGTTTAACAGGCTGGTGAAGTTCGCGCCTCAGCTTCTTTCGGTGGCTCAGCATTGCTCAGTTCCAGGCCGCAGCACTTTTAGTGCTGTCCTCGGTGTCCGAGAGGCAGTGGAACAGAGTAGGGCAGGCCACTGGAGGGGGTACATGCTGTCCTTAGATCAAGCAAAGGCGTTTGATCGGGTGAACCACGAGTACCTCTGGTCGGTCCTTCTGAAGTATGGCCTGCCGGGGGGGTTCGTCGATTGGTTAAAGATCTTGTATGCGGGGGCAGAGAGTTTCCCGCTTGTGAACGGTTGGTCTGGCTGCCCTTTTGAGGTTGGGTCTGGCGTTCGCCAGGGTTGTCCTTTGAGCCCGCTTTTATACGTGTTCGCGATTGATCCCTTTCTTAAGCGGGTCAATCGTGGACCGTTGGCGGGAGTCGGGATGGATCCGGCGGCGCCGGAAGCCACTCTGAGGACAGTAGCGTACGCCGACGATGTCACCATTTTCGTGTCCTCGAAAGGGGAGGCGGAATACGTGATGTCTGAGGTGGACCGCTACTCGGAGGCATCCGGGTCCATGATCAATCGGGATAAGTGTGAGAGTCTCTGGCTGGGAGGGGGTGATCCAGCTTTCGATCTCCCGGACACCCTCCCAGGGCCCCAGTCGTCAGCCAAAGTCCTAGGCATCCATTTCGGCCATGGGGATTATCCCACCCAAAATTGGGACGACAGGCTTAAGATCGCCTGCTCAGAAGGTCGACCAGTGGAAGGGCTGGTCTTTGACCCTCAGGGAAAGGGTGCACCTGATCAAAGCTTTCTTGCTCCCTTTGCTTATCTATTTGGGCAGTGTGTGTATCTTGCCAGAGCCTCTCTGGACTCGGGTTTACAGTCTGTTCTTCCAGCTCTTATGGGGGAATAGACTGAACCTGATCAAGAGAGAGGTGACTTACCGCACGAGGAGACTAGGGGGGTTATCTATGGTCAACCCCGTGGTGTTTCTTGTAAACACATTTGTTAAGGCAAATTTGGCAAACCTCTGGATGGAGAGGGCTTCTCCGTGGGTAGTCTCCTGCCGGGGGTGGTTTCGGCCTTTCTTCCAGGAATGGGAGACAGGAGGGCGAGTGAAGGACTTGCGCACGCCTCATGGATATCTCCCGGCTTATGTCACCCCGATTCTGAAGGTAATCCGCCGGTGGGGTTTGGAGGTAGGGGAAATCAGGACTCTGTCAAGGAGGTCCCTTGACGAGAGGGTCTTGTTGTCCCACTTCCAAAAGCCCCTGGCCCTCAAGGATTGCCCAAGCCGGGATCTAGACAAGGGGTTACAGTTGCTAAATTCTGCAAGGATCCCCTTGAAGTTTTGGGACTTGGCTTGGCGCTGCTTTCACGGGAGGCTGTATGTAAGGGACAATCTGAAGTACAGGAACTCTGAGGAAAGGGGTTGTCCCCGGGAGGAGTGCGGCTCCATACTGGAAAGTATGGAGCACTTCCTGCTTCAGTGTCCCTTTAATACAGCCGTGTACAAACAGGTGGGAGCTTCCATTGGCTGGCCTAGGCTAGCCAGCTTCTCCTATGCGGAGTGGGCCTATGGAGTGCTCAGAGACCTGGGAAGAAGGGACCTGTGCACATGTTTTTTAGTTAGTATAGTGGTTAGGTTCTACACGTGGAATGCACGGTGTTTAGTTTCGACAAAGCAGAAAGTCCTCCCAGTGGATGAGGTGTGTAGGAACATTCTGGGGGACCTGGTGAAGGTGCGTTCTCTTGAGTACGAAAGACTGGGTACCAGTAGGGCCTCTCTCCTCTGGAGAGGCTTTGCTTTTAGTGTACCGTAGTTTAGTAGTACTCCTCCTGGTGGTGGGCTGATGCTATCACCCTAGATTTTTGTTTTGAAAGAAAGTATGGTTTTTTGAAAGGCTTGCAAAGGCCGAACTTGGTCCTTCGGGATTGGTTTTGTGTGGGTTGTAGTGATGTTATTGTGTATAATGTTGTTTGTATATATGTATATTTATATTATATTTATGTTACGTTGAGGATAGGGCAAGTGGGGGTTAGTTAGTTAGGTTGGGTGGGTTAGGGAGAGGGGAGGGCACTTTTTTAAGAGTGGGGAGGCCTGCATCCAGTCCAGGACTACGCGGACATGGGAGGACATGGGGCGAGGGCTGGATGTGGGTGGTGGTGGAGGGGCTGGCCTCGGACTATGCGGACATGAGGCGGAGGTCAGCCCTGAGGGTCTTAGATTAGATTAGGGAATGGCTTGGGACAGTTTAGGTTAGGCTAAGTTGTGTGTTGTGTGTTGTGTTATGAAATAAAAAAAAAAAATAATAATTTTTTTTTTTTTTTAAATAAATAAATAAATAAATTTTGGCTTTGTCGTGTGTTTTTCTTTTCTTTTGTTTATAGGGGCAGATTGCCCAATATTATTTTGAGTTATGGCGAGGTAGCTTTGTTTTTGTTTATAGTTTTGTTTTCTTTAGTTTTTTCAGTTTTGGGTTAGGATTTACAGCCGAACCGGCTAGGTAAGTTTCATTTGTTATAGTGTGGTCTTATTAGCAAGTTTGTATAGTTATAGTTATAGGTATGAATGTGTGTGAGAATGAGGCTGGGGCAGCTGGAATGCTGTGTTTTAGTTTTCTGTTTATGTTTATGTATATGTTTATTGTTATTTATTGTTATGTTTTTGTATTTTTATATAAAAAATAAAAGAGTTCCAGCTCCAACCAGCGGGGAGGGAGGACGTGCAGTTGGAAGCTCTCAGTTACCAGGAAGCAGCAAGGCCCAGGGTGATTTCCTACCATCTGAATCCCCTGGGCGGAACCAGGCTTGTGGGGAGAGTTTCCACCTTTCTCCCCAGCCCAGGCCCTGCCTCTCCTTAGGGAGCTGGCAGGGTCCTGCGGCCATGGCATCCCGCAAGGACGCCCCTGCTCCCCGGCATGAGTCGGAGGGGAGTAGAGGGTCACAGCGACCGGCCAGGAGTGATGGCGGCGAGGGGGTAGCATCATCTCGACGTGGTGGCAGCAGCCGTGTCCCCCCTGAAGACCTGAGGCCGCAAGGAGGAAGAAGACTTCCCGCAGAGGAACATGAGGTGCCGTCCCAGGTAGGTTGGGGGTCTCGGAGGGAAAAGGAGACCATTGAAACCTACAGCTCCCGTGTGGCGTACCATCTCCATGAGTTCCAGGAGCTGGGACGGCACCTCAGGAGCCTTAGCCAGGAGCTTAAACAGCTTAGGGCAAAGGCGAACTTTACAAACAGTGAGCAAAGACCTCCTATCTCTGCAAAGATAAAGAGGCTTAAAGTAGAGGTAAAGGAGGCAGAGGAAAAAAAGGTAAAGCTTTTAAATGGGAGCGGACCTTTTAAGGATAAGCTATTAAATGAGGAGAGATTCCTGAAAATGGCGGAGGAAAGGAGAGAAAGGCGTGCAGATAGCGACAGTGAGGATGAGGTAATCCACGTGCCCAGGGTGTCGTCCGCGTCTGTCAGCTCCCAGTCGGTTCAGCCGGAACCTGCGCCAGCTCCTCCTGCAGACTCGCAGTGGTCCGTGCCGGGAGATTACTGCAGCATCCCGGCGCAGCAAGCAGGATTACCCCCGTCCGAGGGTGACGCATCATCGGCCTCAGAGGTCTTTAGCGAGGATGAGGGCAGCAGAGGAGGTGGGCTGATGGAGGAGATACGTCGGCTAGAGTCCCCTGTACAGTTACAGGGTTTTGCCTTCGGTGATGAACTGTTGGAGGAAACAGTACAAAGAAAGGGAAAAAACAAAAAGAAAAAAGAGCAGGAAGTAGAGTCATATTTTGTTTATGTCCCTGCGGAGCGCTTGGTACGGGCTGAAAAGTCTGTGCCAGGTACTCCGCAGGTTAGTGTCCATGTTTCTCTGTCTATAGAAGGCAGCGTGTGTCCCAAGATGGCGCCGAACGCCGACATGGAGAAGGGGAAGAGCGGCAAAACCTTGGTTCAGTCGGGGGCCTCCGGTACTGATGGCCACTCCCCAGTGGGAGGGGGGCGTGGTCCGGCGCCGGGGCTAGCTTCCTTGAAAAAGGTGGCCCCGCCCACTGCTCCGCCTGCTCTGCCTGCCGCTGGGGCGGTGTGATGGGGTCACCAACCCTCCCACACAAGGCGGTGATAGCCCTGAGTCCCCTCCTGCGGCTGCAAATGTGCGGAGGGGATCAGGGGAGATGGTGGTGAATGTGGCCGAAAGCGCGGCTGGGGGTGTGTCCGGGCGTCCTCCTGTCGGCGCACATGTGGGCGTGGCCGGGGGGGTGCCCGATTGCGCCTCTGGACGCGCTCCCGGAGGAGAGAGTGAAAGCGGGCGCTGTAAACAAAAAGCGTCTACGCATTGAAGATCCAGGGGCCGGGGCTGCCGGGAAAAATAGGTCTGCAGCGCTCCGGTCCTCTACCAAAAAAGGAGTCATCGCGCCGGAGCATATGGCGATGTACATTGCCACTGGACACGCCCCCTCTGTTTCTGCCTCCTCCTCCAGCGCTGAATTAAGTGCTGGGGAGGAGAGGTGTATAATCACAGATGCCCAGATCTTGAGGGCGGCAAAGGGGGGCTTGTCCAGTGGCAGTGGAAGTGACAACATAAGAAAAAGTGTAAATAATGAAAAAAGTGTTTTTGCTGCACCAGCTGTCCCAGCAGAGAGAAAGGGTGCATGCAAGCAGGGTGGTGGTAGTGGTGTTGGTAGGGGTGCTGCATCTGGCCCCAAAGGTGGGATGGATGCTAGGGGTCAGCGGACCGTCGCTGAAAAAGCGGTGGCTGCGGCTCCTGGTGTCCGCCCTCCGGAGGGATCCGGTATTAGTGTAGTGGGGGGGGCCGGTTCGGTTGCCCCTCCTGCGGCCGTAACACCTGGCAGAAGTTATGCCAGTGTGGCTGCGGCCGTGGGGGGGAGGGGCTATCCTTGTTGGCTTCCTCACTCCCGGGAAACGCGGTTGGTGACTTGCAGCGGCGACACCTGGAGGCCCTCAAAAGGGGGGAGAGTTCAATGATGGTAGAGGGTGAGAAAGTGGACCTATCCTTATGGATAGACAGGCACGGCCTGCGAGCCTTCCGAGAGGATAGGGGGGGCGAGACCACCTGGTCCCTGCCCACAACCGGCCCTGGGACCAGACAGAATGTAGTCTGTCTCAAGTGGAGAAGCAATGATGCCTGCCCTACAAGGAAAAGGGTGGTGGATAGGGATGAGCGAACTCGAACTGACATTTTCGTAAAAGTCCGGGTTCGGGTTCGGTGTTCGTCGCTTTCTTGGCGCGTTTGTGACGCTTTCTTGGCGCTTTTTGAAAGGCTGCAAAGCAGCCAATCAACAAGCGTCATACTACTTGCCCCAAGAGGCCGTCACAGCCATGCCTACTATTGGCATGGCTGTGATTGGCCAGAGCACCATGTGACCCAGCCTCTATTTAAGCTGGAGTCACATAGCGCCGCCCGTCACTCTGCTCTGATTAGCGTAGGGAGAGGTTGCGGCTGCGACAGTAGGGCGAGATTAGGCAGATTAACTTCTCCAAAGGACTTGATTAATCGATCGATCTGCAGCTGTGGATCATTGAGCTGCTGATACTCAATTGCTCACTGTTTTTAGGCTGCCCAGACCGTTTGTCAGTCACTTTTTTCTGGGGTGATCGGCGGCCATTTTGTGTCTTGTGGTGCGCCAGCACAAGCTGCGACCAAGTGCATTTAACCCTCAATGGTGTGGTTGTTTTTTGGCTAAAGCCTACATCAGGGTGAAGCTGTCACACCAAGTGCATTTAACCAGCAATAGTCTGTTTATTTTTTGGCCATATACTACATCAGGGGCAAGCTGCGCCCGTCACCAAGTGCATTTAACCAGCAATAGTCTTTTCATTTTTTGGCCATATACTACATCAGGGGCAAGCTGCGCCCGTCACCAAGTGCATTTAACCCTCAGTAGTGTGGTTGGTCAAGCTGTCACACCAAGTGCATTTACCAGCAATAGTCTGTTCATTTTTTGGCCATATACTACATCAGGGGCAAGCTGCGCCCGTCACCAAGTGCATTTAACCAGCAATAATGTGGTTATTTTTTGGCCATATCCCAGTCTAATTCTGTCACTAAATCCATACCGGTCACCCAGCGCCTAAATACTAGGCCTCAAATTTATATCCCGCTAAATCTGTCGTTACCGCTGTACTGTTGTTGCTGGGCAAGTTATTTAGTGTCCGTCAAAGCACATTTTTTGTTCAGGGTTGAAATACAATTCCCAATTTAGCAATTTCATAATTTAGTGGTTTCTGCTATATCAGAGCTATTTGAAATCTATCCCTAAAAGGGTATATAATATTCAAGGTGCACATAGGGTCATTCAGAATAACTTCACACACACGCTACTGTGCATTTCCAAGTCTAATTCTGTTAGTAAATCCATACCGGTCACCCAGCGCCTAAATACTAGGCCTCAAATTTATATCCCGCTAAATCTGTCGTTACCGCTGTCCTGTTGTGGCTGGGCAAGTTATTTAGTGTCCGTTAAAGCACATTTTTTGTTCAGGGTTGAAATACAATTCCCAATTTAGCAATTTCATAATTTAGTGGTTTCTGCTATATTAGAGCTATTTCAAATCTATCCCTAAAAGGGTATATAATATTCAAGGTGCACATAGGGTCATTCAGAATAACTTCACACACACGCTACTGTGCATTTCCAAGTCTAATTCTGTCAGTAAACCTATACCTGTCACCCAGCGCCTAAATACTAGGCCTCAAATTTATATCCCGCTGAATTTGAATACAATACATTGGGCCAAATAATATTTTTGTTGTTGTGGTGAACCATAACAATGAGGAAAACATCTAGTAAGGGACGCGGACGTGGACATGGTCGTGTTAGTGGACCCTCTGGTGCTGGGAGAGGACGTGGCCGTTCTGCCACAGCCACACGTCCTAGTGTACCAACTACCTCAGGTCCCAGTAGCCGCCAGAATTTACAGCGATATATGGTGGGGCCCAATGCCGTTCTAAGGATGGTAAGGCCTGAGCAGGTACAGGCATTAGTCAATTGGGTGGCCGACAGTGGATCCAGCACATTCACATTATCTCCCACCCAGTCTTCTGCAGAAAGCGCACAGATGGCGCCTGAAAACCAACCCCATCAGTCTGTCACATCACCCCCATGCATACCAGGGAAACTGTCTCAGCCTCAAGTTATGCAGCAGTCTCTTATGCTGTTTGAAGACTCCGCTGGCAGGGTTTCCCAAGGGCAATCACCTAGCCCTTCCCCAGCGGTGAAAGACATAGAATGCACTGACGCACAACCACTTATGTTTCCTGATGATGAGGACGTGGGAATACCACCTCAGCATGTCTCTGATGATGACAAAACACAGGTGCCAACTGCTGCGTCTTTCTGCAGTGTGCAGACTGAACAGGAGGTCAGGGATCAAGACTGGGTGGAAGACGATGCAGGGGACGATGAGGTCCTAGACCCCACATGGAATGAAGGTCGTGCCACTGACTTTCACAGTTCGGAGGAAGAGGCAGTGGTGAGACCGAGGGAGCAGTGGGCAAAAGCAGAACACCCGACGCCAAGAGACTCCGCCTGCTACTGACCGCCGCCATCTGGGACCGAGCACCCCAAAGGCAGCTTCAAGGAGTTCCCTGGCATGGCACTTCTTCAAACAATGTGCTGACGACAAGACCCGAGTGGTTTGCATGCTGTGCCATCAGAGCCTGAAGCGAGGCATTAACGTTCTGAACCTGAGCACAACCTGCATGACCAGGCACCTGCATGCAAAGCATGAACTGCAGTGGAGTAAACACCTTAAAACCAAGGAAGTCACTCAGGCTCCCCCTGCTACCTCTTCTGCTGCTGCCGCCTCGGCCTTTTCCTCTGCCTCTGGAGGAACGTTGGCACCTGCCGCCCAGCAAACAGGGGATGTACCACCACCACCTCCGTCACCAAGCGTCTCAACCATGTCACACGGCAGCGTTCAGCTCTCCATCTCACAAACATTTGAGAGAAAGCGTAAATTCCCACCTAGCCACCCTCGATTTCTAAACTACTGGCCTATGAAATGCTGTCATTTAGGCTGGTGGACACAGACAGCTTCAAACAGCTCATGTCGCTTGCTGTCCCACAGTATGTTGTTCCCAGCCGCCACTACTTCTCCAAGAGAGCCGTGCCTTCCCTGCACAACCAAGTATCCGATAAAATCAAGTGTGCACTGCGCAACGCCATCTGTAGCAAGGTCCACCTAACCACAGATACGTGGACCAGTAAGCACGGCCAGGGACGCTATATCTCCCTAACTGCACACTGGGTAAATGTAGTGGCAGCTGGGCCCCAGGCGGAGAGCTGTTTAGCGCACGTCCTTCCGCCGCCAAGGATCGCAGGGCAACATTCTTTGCCTCCTGTTGCCACCTCCTCCTTCTTGGCTTCCTCCTCCTCTTCTTCCACCTGCTCATCCAGTCAGCCACACACCTTCACCACCAACTTCAGCACAGCCCGGGGTAAACGTCAGCAGGCCATTCTGAAACTCATATGTTTGGGGGACAGGCCCCACACCGCACAGAAGTTGTGGCGGGGTATAGAACAACAGACCGACGAGTGGTTGCTGCCGGTGAGCCTCAAGCCCGGCCAGGTGGTGTGTGATAATGGGCGAAATCTCATTGCAGCTCTGGGACTAGCCAATTTGACGCACATCCCTTGCTTGGCGCATGTGCTGAATTTGGTGGTGCAGAAGTTCATTCACAACTACCCCGACATGTCAGAGCTGCTGCATAAAGTGCGGGCCGTCTGTTCGCACTTCCGGCATTCACATCCTGCTGCTGCTCGCCTGTCTGCGCTACAGCGTAACTTCGGCCTTCCCGCTCACCGCCTCATATGCGACGTGCCCACCAGGTGGAACTCCACCTTGCACATGCTGGACAGACTGTGCGAGCAGCAGCAGGCCATAGTGGAGTTTCAGCTGCAGCACGCACGGGTCAGTCGCACTACAGAACAGCACCACTTCACCACCAATGACTGGGCCTCCATGCGAGACCTGTGTGCCCTGTTGCGCTGTTTTGAGTACTCCACCAACATGGCCAGTGGCGATGACGCCGTTATCAGCGTTACAATACCACTTCTATGTCTCCTTGAGAAAACACTTAGGGCGATGATGCAAGAGGAGGAGGAGGAAGAGGGGTCATTTTTAGCACTTTCAGGCCAGTCTCTTCGAAGTGACTCAGAGGGAGGTTTTTTGCAACAGCAGAGGCCAGGTACAAATGTGGGCAGCCAGGGCCCACTACTGGAGGACGAGGATGAGGAGGAGGTGGAGGTGGAGGAGGATGAGGATGAAGCATGGTCACAGCGGGGTGGCACCCAACGCAGCTCGGGTCCATCACTGGTGCGAGGCTGGGGGGAAAGGCAGGACAATGATGATACGCCTCCCACAGAGGACAGCTTGTCCTTACCCCTGGGCAGCCTGGCACACATGAGCGACTACATGCTGCAGTGCCTGCGCAACGACAGCAGAGTTGCCCATATTTTAACCTGTGCGGACTACTGGGTTGCCACCCTGCTGGATCCACGCTACAAAGACAATGTGCCCACCTTACTTCCTGCACTGGAGCGTGATAGGAAGATGCGCGAGTACAAGCGCACGTTGGTAGACGCGCTACTGAGAGCATTCCCAAATGTCACGGGAACAAGTGGAAGCCCAAGGCCAAGGCAGAGGAGGAGCAAGAGGTCGCCAAGGCAGCTGTGTCACGGCCAGCTCCTCTGAGGGCAGGGTTAGCATGGCAGAGATGTGTAAAACTTTTGTCAACACGCTACAGCTAACTGCACCACCACCTGATACGCAACGTGTTAGCAGGAGGCAACATTTCACTAACATGGTGGAACAGTACGTGTGCACACCCCTCCATGTACTGACTGATGGTTCGGCCCCAGTCAACCTCTGGGTCTCTAAATTGTCCACGTGGCCAGAGCTAGCCTTTTATGCCTTGGAGGTGCTGGCCTGCCCGGCGGCCAGCGTTTTGTCTGAACATGTATTCAGCACGGCAGGAAGCGTCATTACAGACAAACGCAGCCGCCTGTCTACAGCCAATGTGGACAAGCTGACGTTCATAAAAATGAACCAGGCATGGATCCCACAGGACCTGTCCATCCCTTGTGCAGATTAGACATTAACTACCTCCCCTTAACCATATATTATTGTACTCCAGGGCACTTCTTCATTCAATCCTCTTTTTATTTTCATTTTACCATTATATTGCGAGGCTACCCAAAGTTGAATGAACCTCTCCTCTGTCTGGGTGCCGGGGCCTAAATATATGCCAATGGACTGTTCCAATGTTGGGTGACGTGAAGACTGATTCTCTGCTATGACATGCAGACTAATTCTCTGCTGACATGAAGACAGATCCTCTGTTACGGGACCTCTCTCCTCTGCCTGGGTGCTGGGCCTAAATATCTGACAATGGACTGTTCCAGTGGTGGGTGACGTGAAGCCTGATTTTCTGCTATGACATGAAGACTGATTCTCTGCTGACATGAAGCCAGATTGTCTGTTACGGGACCTCTCTCCTCTGCCTGTGTGCTGGGCCTAAATATATGCCAATGGACTGTTGCAGTGGTGGCTGACGTGAAGCCTGATTCTCTGCTATAACATGCAGACTGATTCTCTGCTGACATGAAGCCAGATCCTCTTTTACGGGACCTCTCTCCTCTGCCTGTGTGCTGGGCCTAAATATATGCCAATGGACTGTTGCAGTGGTGGCTGATGTGAAGCCTCATTCTCTGCTATGACATGCAGACTAATTCTCTGCTGACATGAAGCCAGATTCTCTGTTATGGGACCTCTCTCCTCTGCCTGGGTGCTGGGCCTAAATATCTGAGAATGGACTGTTCCAGTGGTGGGTGACGGGAAGCCAGATTCTCTGCTATGGGACCTCTCTCCAATTGATTTTGGTTAATTTTTATTTATTTAATTTTTATTTTAATTCATTTCCCTATCCAAATTTGTTTGCAGGGGATTTACCTACATGTTGCTGCCTTTTGCAGCCCTCTAGCCCTTTCCTGGGCTGTTTTACAGCCGTTTTAGTGCCGAAAAGTTCGGGTCCCCATTGACTTCAATGGGGTTCGGGTTCGGGACGAAGTTCGGATCGGGTTCGGATCCCGCACCCGAACATTTTCGGGAAGTTCGGCCGAACTTCTCGAACCCGAACATCCAGGTGTTCGCTCAACTCTAGTGGTGAAGCTCCTGCTTGGGATGGGTTTCAGGGTGGCTGACATCTTCACCCTGATACATCCCTATGGTTCCAGGGAGTTCGACATCAGCTTTGCCCAGCCAGAGGGCCTAGAGCTTTTCTGGTCCGGGTATGAGCTGGTGAAGAACCTACCGGATTGGAATGGGTTTTTCGCCCAGGCGATAACCCGGCAGAACAACGTCAAGAAAGTGACCGTTTTGACCCGTAACGAATCACTTTCTTGCGTTGATATTCTGACTTGGCTTAACAGGTACGGTGACGTCCAGGGCGTACCATCCAAAAACCTGGACAAATTTGGCATTTGGGCAGGAGCCTGGACTTTCAATGTGAAGTTGAAATGTCTGGGAAGTACGGTTTCCCACATTCCATCCTCTGCCTTCATCGGTCGGGATAGGATTCTTGTTTTCTACAGGGGGCAGCCTAAGCTCCGTCACAAGTGCGGCAGCCCTTCACACTTCAGCGCCAAGTGCCGAAGTGCGCGTTGTGTGGAGGGACAGGTCACCTTGCTGCATCTTGTAAGGAGATTAGGTGCAACTTGTGTGGTGTGCTCGGACACCCATTTAGTCGTTGTCTCCTCTCAGAGGTCAATGCGGCCCGAGCTCACGCAGGAGTGGGCCGGGAGGTCTCTTCGGCTGAGGCGGGTGCTGGCGGAGACAGTCGAGTTGAGGGGTCAGTGAAGACCAAGAGCGGACCGTCCCGGCAGAGGCGGAAGGAGAGACGCCAGGCGGAGAGGGAGCGGATCTGGGCCCTCCTTAGGGTCTCTTGCGGCTGAGCCGTATAGCGGAGTGGCGGTTCTTTTCACCGTACCGGTAGAATGCCGACGGGTGGTTGAGCTGGAAATGGAGAGGTGTTTGATCTTAGATATCCTCATGAGGGGACAGGAACTGCGCCTAATTAATATCTATGGGCCCCAGTCCAAGTGGGACAGGAAATGTCTCTTTATGAGGATCAAGCCTTTCCTTTTTACAAGCCGGCAAGTGTTCTTTGGTGGGGACTTTAACACCATCATAAGGTCCCAAGATAGGGGAGGCACCAGAGACCGGCTAGCTTATGATAGTATAGCTTTTAAATAGCATAGCTAGTGAGGCTCGTCTGGTGGATGTCCACATTAGGCACACCCCAGACCACGGGGGTTTCACTTATTATAGAGGAGATAGGATTGGTCTAGAATAGACAGTTTTCTTTTGAAGGAGGAGGCTACTTTCTCGCCCTTAAGGGTTGTGGAGGTAGAATTCTCCGACCACTGTCTGATTATGTTTTCTCTTAATATTTCAGAATCCCCCCAAATGGGAAGAGGTTACTGGAAGCTGACTGCGGGAGTCCTGGAGGAAGCAGAGGTGAGACAATCCTTTGAGGACTTTCTTCAGAATCAGGTAACCTTGCTGGATCTCTGTGACACTAAGTCAGAGTGGTGGGAGGTATTCAATGACCGGGCTGCAAAGTTCTTCCGCCAGCTCTCGAGCCTCAGGTCTCTGGACAGGTACCGCCTACAGCTGAGGAGGAAACTCGAAGATCTGGTCTCGACTGGAGGTAGCTGTGAGGATATCTCCAGGGTGAAATCTTTGCTCAAGAGGTGCCAGTATGATAGACACGCATCTTTGGTTTTTGAGAGGGACTTTGGGAGGTACCGCTCGCCTGACCCCTACAGAAACTGTAAGATGTCAGTGAAGAGTAAGTTAATAACATGACTGGTTGATGGTACGGGGTCTCTGAACAGGTCCAGATCAGGGATCCTGGAAGTCGTCAGATCCTTTTACTCGTGCCTCTTGGGGAAGAGGGATCTGGATCGGGGGAAGAGGGATCTGGATCGGGACAAGATGTCGGCTTTCCTGGCTGAAATCACCCCTGAGTCAGAAGCTCACCTCTCTTTTGACGTTTTGGTAGAAGAGATCAGAAAGGAGGAAGTTATCCTGGCGGTGGAAGGGTTAGCTCTGAAGAAGTCGCCAGGCCCGGATGGCTTAACATCCGAGTTTTATAAGACCTTTAAAGACTCTTTATGTCCCCTCTTGACTGAGGTATTCAATGAGTGTCTATCCTCGGGCACTCTGCCTCAGTCAATGAGGAGGTCAGCCCTGATCCTTCTGTCAAAGGGTAAAGGGTAAAGATCCGAGCCGTATTGAGAACTGGCGTCCCATAGCACTTCTCAATACGGACAGAAAGATTCTGGCCAAGATACTGTTTAACAGGCTGGTGAAGTTCGCGCCTCAACTTCTTTTGGTGGCTCAGCATTGCTCGGTTACAGGCCGCAGCACTTTTAGTGCTGTCCTCGGTGTCCGAGAGGCAGTGGAACAGAGTAGGCCACTGGAGGGGGTACATGCTGTCCTTAGATCAAGCAAAGGCATTTGATTGGGTGAACCACGAGTACCTCTGGTCGGTCCTTCTGAAGTATGGCCTGCCAGGGGGTTTGTCGATTGGTTAAAGATCTTGTATGCGGGGGCGGAGAGTTTCCCGCTTGTGAACGGTTGGTGTGGCTGTCCTTTTGAGGTTGGGTCTGGCGTTCGCCAGGGTTGTCCTTTGATCCCGCTTTTATACGTGTTCGTGATTGATCCCTTTCTTAAGAGGGTCAATCGTGGGCCGTGGGCGGGATGAATCGGGCAGCGCCGGAAGCCACTCTGAGGACAGTAGCGTACGCCGACGATGTCACCATTTTCGTGTCCTCGAAAGGGGAGGCGGAATACGTGATGTCTGAGGTGGATCGCTACTCGGAGGCATCCGGGTCCATGATCAATCGGGATAAGTGTGAGAGTCTCTGGCCCCAGTCGTCAGCCAAAGTCCTAGGCATTCATTTCGGCCATGGGGATTATCCCACCCAAAATTGGGACGACGGGCTTAAGATCTCCGCTCAGAAGGTCGACCAGTGGAAGGGCTGGTCTTTGACCCTCAGGGAAAGGGTGCTCCTGATCAAAGCTTTCTTGCTCTCTTTGCTGATCTATTTGGGCAGTGTGTGTATCTTGCCAGAGCCTCTCTGGACTCGGCTTTACAGTCTGTTCTTCCAACTATGGGGGAAAAGACTGAACCTGATCAAGAGGGAGGTGACTTACCGCACGAGGAGACTAGGAGGGTTATCTATGGTCAACTCTGTGGTGTTTCTTGTAAACACATTTGTTAAGGTAAATCTGGCGAACCTCTGGATGGAGAGGGCTTCTCCGTGGGTAGTCTCCTGCCGGGGGTGGTTTTGGCCTTTCTTCCAGGAATGGGAGACAGGAGGGCAAGTGAAGGACTTGCGTACGCCTCACAGATTGCCCCTGGCCCTCAAGGATTGCCCAAGCCGGGATCTAGACAAGGGGTTACAGTTGCTAAATTCTGCAAGGATTCCCTTGAAGTTTTGGGACTTGGCTTGGCGTTGCTTTCACGTGAGGCTGTATGTAAGGGACAATCTGAAGTACAGGAACTCTGAGGAAAGGGGTTGTCCCCGGGAGGAGTGTGGCTCCATACTGGAAAGTATGGAGCACTTCCTGCTTCAGTGTCCCTTCAATACAGAGGTGTACAAACGGGTGGGAGCTTCCATTGGCTGGCCTAGGCTAGCCAGCCTATCCTATGCGGAGTGGGCCTATAGAGTGCTCAGAGACCTTAGAAGAAGGGACCTGTGCACATGTTTTTTTTAGTTAGCATAGTGGTTAGGTACTACACGTGGAACGCACTGTGTCTAGTTTCAACAAAGCAGAAAGTCCTCCCAGTGGATGAGGTGTGTAGGAACATCCTGGGGGACCTGGTGAAGGTGCGTTCTCTTGAGTACGAAAGACTGGGTACCAGTAGGGCCTCTCTCCTCTGGAGAGGCTTTGCTTTTAGCGTACCGTAGTCTAGTAGTACTCTTCCTGGTGGTGGGCTGACACTCTCACCCTAGATTTTTGTTTTGGAATAAAATGTATGGGTTTTTGAAAGGCTTGCAAAGGCTGAACTTGGTCCTTCGGGAGTGGATATGTGTGGATAGTAATGTTTATTGTATAGTTTATTGTGTAATATTATATTGTGTATATATTATATTATGTTGAATAATAGGGTAAGTGGGGGTAAGTTAGTTAGGTTGGGTAGGGTGAGGGGGGGCATTTATTAAGTGTGGGGAGACCTGCATCCAGTCCTGGACTATGCGGACATGGGAGGACATGGGGCGAGGGCTGGATGTGGGTGGTGACGGAAGGGCTGACCTCGGACTATGCGGACATGCAGAGGACATGAGGCGGAGGTCAGCCCTGGGGGTCTTAGTTTAGGATAGGGAGTGGTTAGGGAAAGGTTAGGTTAGGATAAGTCTGTGTTAGGTAGTGTTATTTATTTAAAAAATAAAATAAAATGTATTATATTTTTTTTGTTTGTTTTTGTTAGTAGGGGCAAGTTGACCAAATCTTTTGTTATGGTGAAGTTGCCTTATTTTGGTTCAAATTTTAATTTGATTTAATTTTGGCAAGAATAGCCTTTAATTTATCAGTTTTGGGTTAGGACTACAGCCGAACCGGCTAGGTAAGTTTTATTTATTGTAGGTAGTAGGTTGTAGTTATAGGCATGAATGTGTGTGTATGTGGCTGGGGCAGCTGAGATGCTGTCTATGTTTTAAGTCTGTTTATCTTTGTAATGTAAATTTTGTGTAAAGTTTTGCAATTTTATAATAAAAAAAGAGTTCCAGCTCCAGCAGACGAGGAGGAGCTCCTGAACCTCCAGAGCAGCAAGGCCCCAGGGTGATTTCTTTCCACCTTAATCCCCTGGGAGGAACCAGACTTGTGGGGAGGTTTACCATCTCTCTCCCCAGCCCAAGCCCTGCCGCTCCCTAGGGAGTTTGGCAGGGTCCTGCAGCCATGACTTTAAAACAGAAGAACCCTGCTCCCCGGTCGGGGCAAGGCGGAGGTGGCGGATCCCGCATGCAGACCCAGAGTGGTGGAGGCGAGGGGGTGAGGAAAATCGGACGTGGTAGCAGTCCCCCCCGAGGACCCTGGAACCTCTGGGAAGAGGAATGGAGGTACTGCTGGGTCTGAAGAGGTGTCATCCCAGGTAGGTTGGGCGTCCCGGCGGTAGGGAGAGTCCACCCCCACCTACAGCTCCCGTGTGGCGTTCCACCTCCACGAAATCAAGTAGCTGGGACGGCACCTCAAAGTCCTGAGCCAGGAGCTTGGGCTACAGAGGGCCAGGGCGAATAGTATGTCCAGCAAGAAACGGCCCTCTGTATCACAGAGGATCAAGGAACTGAAAAAAGAGATTGGTGTACTCAGAAAGAAAAGGGACACTTTGATTACTGACAGTGGCCCCTTTAAAGAGAAACTCCTGAACGAGGAGCGGTTTAGTGCCATGGAGGAAAAGAGAGGGGAGCGGTGTGAGGGGGATAGCGGGGAGGAGGAAGAGGGCAGTATGCTTGGTGAATCACCTATGTCCAGCATAACTGTCACTCCCCGGTCGTCCCTGCCTGAAACTGCACCAGCTCCCCCTCTGAATTCCCACTTATCGGTACCGGAGGGGTACAGCAGCATTGCTGCTGAACAAGCAGGGCTGTCCCCATCCGATGACGACGACTTTGAGGGCAGCTGTGGTGGTGGCGGAGGGCTCCTAGAGGAGATACGCATGTTGGAGTCGCCAATGGAGCTGGAGGGCTTCGCCTTTGGGGACGAGCTCCTGGAGGACGGAGGCGGGGGAAAGAAGAAAAAGAGAAAAGAAAAGACAGCAGAAGTTAAATTGGGGGTGGGCCCGGTGGCGCGTATGTGGGCGTGCTTCCTAGTGTCACGAGTGAGTTCGCGGGCGCAGTGAGTAAGCGCCTGCGCACGAAGGAACCGGGAGTCGGGGCAGCCAGAGAAGATGGGTCTGCGGCTCTCCGATCCTCTACAAAAAAAGGTGTTATTGCACCAGAACATGTGGCAGCTTACATTGCCACTGGACATGCCCCCTCTGTTTCTGCCTCCTCCTCCAGCGCTGAATTAAGTGCAGGGGAGGGGAGGAGTATAGTCATCAATGCCAAGATCTTGAGGGCAGCAGAGGAGGGCTTGACCAGTGGCAATGGAAGTGGCAGTAAGAGTAAGCGTAATAATGTAAATAATGGAAAAAGTGTAAATAACATGGTGACATCTGTTGCACCAGCTGTCCCAGCAGGGAGAAAGGGTGCATGTAAGGAGGGTGGTGGTAGTGGTATTGGTAGAGGTGCTGCATCTGGTCCCAAAGGGGGGAGGGATGCTGGGGGTCAGCAGACCGTCGCTGAAAAAGCGGTGGCTGCGGCTCCTGGTGTCCGCCCTCCGGAGGGATCCGGTGTGACATCTGGTATTAGTGTAGTGCGGGGGGGCGGTTCGGTTGCCCCTCCTGCAGCCGTAAAACCTGGCAGAAGTTATGCCAGTGTGGCTGCGGCCGTGGGGGGAGGGGCTATCCTCGTTGGCTTCCTCATTCCCGGGAGTCGCGGTTGGTGACTTGCAGCGGCGACACCTGGAGGCACTCAGAAGGGGGGAGAGTTCAATGACAGTAGAGGGTGAGAAGGTGGACCTATCCTTATGGATAGACAGGCACGGCCTGCGATCTTTCCGAGAGGAAAGGGGGGGCGAGACCACCTGGTCCCTGCACACAACCGGCCCTGGGACCAGACGGAATGTAGTCTGTCTCAAGTGGAGAAGCAATGATGCCTGCCCTACAAGGAAAAGGGTGGTGGAGCCGCTGCTTGGGATGGGTTTCAGGGTGGATGACATCTTCGCCCTGATACATCCCTATGGTTCCAGGGAGTTCAACATCAGCTTTGCCCGGCCGGCGGGCCTAGAGCTGGTTAAGAACTTACCAGATTGGAAGGGGTTTTTCACTCAGGCGATAACCCGGCAGAACAACGTCAAGAAAGTGACGAAAGCAGGTACGGTGACGTCCAGGGTGTACCATCTAAAAACCTGGACGATTTTGGCATTTGGTCGGGAGCCTGGACTTTCAATGTGAAGTTGAAATGTCTGGGAAGTATGGTTTCCCACATTCCATCCTCTGCCTTCATCGGCCGGGATAGGATTCTCGTTTTCTACAGGGGGCAGCCTAAGCTCCGTCACAAGTGTGGCAGCCCTTCACACTTCAACGCCAGCTGCCAAGTGCAGAAGTACACGTTGTGTGGAGGGACAGGTCACCTTGCCGCATCTTGTGAGGAGATTAGGTGCAACTTGTGTGGTGTGCTCGGACACCCATTTAGTCGCTGTCCCCTCTCAGAGGTCAATGCGGCCCGAGCTCATGCAGGAGTGGGCCGGGAGGTCTCTTCGCCTGAGGCGGATCCTGGCGGAGACAGTCGAGTTAAGGGGTCGGTGAAGACCAAGAGCGGTCCGTCCCGGCAGAGGCGCCAGGCGGAGAGGTAACAGAAGGAACCCCACCAAAATGGGGTGATGTATGCCCCTACCCAAGCGGCGGGCTCCCGTTGTTCGGAGACCCTAGGGGACAGGGAGCTAAGTGCGGAAATCGAGAGACTAGACTGGGCCAATGGGACCCAGTCTTCACACTATGAAAGCGCAGCAGAGGGTAGTGAGACTGGGTCCTACATCAACAGACAGAAACGGTTCTCAAAAAATAAAAATAGCCCGACCAAAGTAGCCAGGGAAGGCGTAACTGGCTCCCCTCTTGAGCTCTTTAACCGGTATCTCACTTTGGATGAGACCTCCGCCTCCTCTTCATCCGGGGAGGAGGTAGGAAGTGGGATACCGGGGGCGAAGGTGGGAGGGCTTCCAGGAGGCCCCATGCCCCTCTCTGGTGTGGATGTAAGGTTCAGGCTGTCTGTGGCGACACAGGGCTGCCTGTCGCGGTGGGCCGGGCGCCGGCGGCGCGCTTGCCCTCCCTCCTCGATGCCTCCTTTTTTCCGACTCAGACCTCAGATCAGACGTGGCGACCCGCTGAATTTAAGCATGTTACTAAGCAGAGGAAAAGAAACTAACCAGGATTCCCTAAGTAACGGCGAGTGAAGAGGTTAGAGCCCAGTGCCGAATCCCCGGGAAATGTGGCGTACGGGATACCGGACCTACCCCGGCGTAGCTCGCATGGGCCCAAGTCCTTCTGATCGAGGCCCAGCCCGCAGACGGTGTTAGGCCAGTAGCGGCCCCCGGCGTCGCTGCAAAACCCTGTTGCCGCAATGAAGGTGAGGGCCTGGGCGCCTTGGCTGAGGTGTGATCCCGCCCCCGGGCCCCAAAAACCCAAGGCGTGCACACCACGGGGAGGTAGAGCATGAGTGCGCGCGATAGGACCCGAAAGATGGTGAACTATGTCTGGGCAGGGCGAAGCCAGAGGAAACTCTGGTGGAGGTCCGCAGCAGTCCTGACGTGCAAATCAGTCGTCTGTCCTGGGTACAGGGGCAAAAGACTAATTGAACCATCTAGTAGCTGGTTCCCTCCGAAGTTTTTCTCAGGATAGCTGGCGCTCACTCGTACCAACCCTCTCATTTACATAATTACCATGTCACATAGCGAACTTCCAAGAACTTTTGCATTAAAAAAATCTTATAGCTCTTTTGTATTAGAAGTTATATTTTAATATGAGAACTTTCATGTGTTATTCATATTGACCATGGCCGTGCACTAGTGGCTCCTACTTCAACCAGGCCAGGATCCACGGTGACGCATATCTTCCATCTATTATAGTCCCTTGTGCCTTTCTACTCTCTCTCTATATATATATATAGACCCAGTAAATTATCCTCATAAACCACTAATTAAATGCTATATCAAAGGAAATATTGTAATTGGGGTAAGGGAGATCAGGATGTTAGTGGAGTAAAATGAGGATTTTACATGACAGACTCCCTATAACCGCTGAATAGAACAGCACTAAACAGTGCCTAAATAGCATATAGAAATCTAGTCATCTCGCCACCTATCTGCAAGCGACTTTACCCCTCCTTCTAATAATAAAGTGACCGTGACAACAAAATCAACTGTGAGTAAAGACGGACAGCAGATATTTAAAATGCAGCTGGGCAGACAGTTTATCGATGACAGACCAAAAATATATTATAACCAACATAATAGCATCAAATAACCCCTGTTACGTCATACTACTTTTTAACTTAGGCCAGTTTTACCCATCTGTAACACTTGTTTTGTCATGTAATATAAACCCATAATGAGGCAAATCCACTGTGTGGATAATCAGAATCTCATGCAGATCCCTCCATATAGGATTTTTATTTATTTATTTACCTTTGTTATGATTTATGAGTTGATTGTCTAAATTCTTAACATTCTCTAATTACAGGGGTTCCCGCTCCTTCTGTGAGAGACAGAAATTCTAGGAGAGCAGAGGAGGAGCAGCCTGGACCCGATTCAGGACCATCACAGCCAGGGGATTCCTCTCCCCCACCTCTGGAAGAGGGGGAGAAGGAGGTCTACACCCCCATCAGGAGGGTAAATATGTGCACACAGCTATATAATTAAATATCCATATGATGTTTATAAGAAAAAGGGCCTAAAATTATTTAGAAAAATAGCAAAAAGTAGGGAAATCGTATTTTTTTTTAAAGTACAATAAATCTGTAATCTACATTAAAACCATAAAGTATCCAACTAATTCACATTAAACATTACATAACTATAACAAAGTAATTTTGTACTCTCATTAATAAATACAAAATAAGAGTTGTGGTGGCTTGATACATTTTAATGGCCATAAAATAATAATTAATATGTCACATAGCAAGCTTCTAAGGACTCAACAGTCACTGCATCTGTCGTATATACAATAAGGGAGACATGGTGGAATGAATGGGCATTTGAAATATAAGATACAAACATATCAAAGACCATCATAAGTCCGTTATTATCTTACAGATAAGAGTCTGAGTACGTATTATTGTCTTTAAATTTATGGCATCTCAGAGACCTGGTGCCAGGACTATGTTTATAGAAGACTATTTAGATCTTGTAGTGTGTCCAAAATCTCTTTTATCAAAGTTTTGTCTTCAAATTGCATTCAAAAAAATCTTATAGCTCTTTTGTATTAGAAGTTATATTTTAAGATGAGAACTTTCATGTGTTATTCATATTGACCATGGGCAACAGAAATGCTTAGCAACACGAAAGTGTAGAATCTTCTTTCATCTCAAAGAAACCAATTAAATACTATTATACTCTAATGAACTTGCATTAATTAACACACTAAATAACATTATACTATATTGAAATACTAAATAACCAACTATATAATTTTATAAACTGTAATAAAAAAATTTAAGTTCTGTAACAAACTCCACACAAACCACTAACTGCCTTCATCATAATTAAAAGTCATTGTAATTATTTTTTTTATCCTAACAGTTGTTCGAAAACTTAAAAGAAGGCTCCTTGAGCATCAGAAATCTGAAGCCAATGAAATGCTGGCTATAAAAGCCCAACAAAATAAAATCCGGCTACTTCAAGCTCGCTTACAGAAGCATCAGCGTTAGCTGGATTCAGGAAGCTGGAGGAGCAGAGGAAGATCCAGAAAGAACTCCAAAGTTTGCCTTAGAGGCTTTTTTTTCATATTTTACATACTTTCTATTTGAAAATAAATATTTTATTACGTTTAATCGTTTGGTTTCGCATGTTTGATATTGTTATTTAATACATAAACTAGCTGTGGACCCCACGTTGCTCGGGTATTTATTTATTGCAAATTTATATTAAATAACAGTGACTTTAGCAATGGCCGCCCCTTTAACAGTGAATTTCACGGTGACCGGCCCTTTAACTGTGAACTCAACAGCGCCCGTCAGTTGGCAGTTAGGATTCAAGTGAAAGACTGGAGGCAGGCTTGTATTGGCTAATGCAGGTGATATTTTTGTAATATCTCGGGAACGGTACGTCCTAGAGAGCTGAGACCCCCGCAAGATATCTTTCCAGGTAGCAAGGGATGTGTATACCAAATTTCATTGAATTTGATGGTTGCGTTTTTGAGTTTTTGTGGAACATACACACATTCATACATACACATAAATCCTTTTTATATATAGATTTAAATTTATCAGGTTGCAGGAAGGCCCCTTGAGTCCTAGTGCAAAGTCATACGGATCAGGACAGACAGCAGCAGGTTAAGGTAACAGTGGGTACGGTCTACACTAAACTCAATATGATCAGGACAGACAGAAATTATGCTAACACAGAACAATATGAAAGAATGCAGTCAGACATTAGAACATAACCCAAAAAATATTTATTAACAAAATAACAAACATGCCTCTATGGCAACTTTTTAACTTGGTTATAAACCATGAACATGTCCCTCTTTTGTTTCAGGTGCTGTTCCTTCAGCTTGGCCATCAGCCTCTGCATTTGGCGCATGCCGGCATCATATTCTCGCTGATTATGTTCAATTTTTTTCCAATTCCAATTTTTTACATTCAAAATTTTAAAACATATGTCCTCAACAAACCTGCAAAAAGTGGTTACGTCTTTAAAGGGGAAATATGAGATTGAATGTTACCGCTATAAGATGGGATTGTATTGCGATTCTATGTGTGTGGGGTGTGTGGGAGCAATCGGATATTGGCCGGCTAAGCTGCGATGTACTTGTCTAGTGAAGTGACGGTACGGTATTAGGTGTACTGCTGGTTTGCATCACTGTGGTGCACCCTGGTAAATGAAACAGCTAAATGAAACAGCAAATACAGTGAGACAAAGTAAGCTCATGGACATAAAATATAATCATATATATATATTGTGTGTGTGTATGGTATATAGTGTGTGGTATATATTGAGTGACAGGAAAATGGGTGTGCGCATGGGTGTCCGCAGGGAGGGGCAAGGGGGGGCAAGTGCCCCCCCTGGGGCCAGCAGAAGTGGGGGGCGGCGGCGGGGCACAGCGAGATGAATTCTTCCATTGTGGAAGCATTCATCTCCATAGTCATCTGTATCGCCGTCCTCAGGGCAGCGATACAGATGTCTCTGCTGAGGCAGGTGAGCGAGAGGCGTGTCCCTTTCCCTTCCTCTGATAGGCTGCAGTCACTAGGCTGGCAGCCTATCAGAGGCCGGCGCTGGCGGTGCAATGATGTAATTGCGCTGCCTATTGCACCGCCTGAGCCGTACAGCGCGGGACACAGGTTGGAAGAGGCCTGCATCGCATCGCTGCCAAGGAGGTAAGTATAAGTGTTTATTTTTTGTGTGTGTACAATACTGTTGGCTACTGGCACATAATGGGGGTCTCTGGCTACTGGCACATAATAGGGAAGCTGTCATTACTGGCACAAGGGGGAGCTGTCATTACTGGCACATGATGGGGGGCTGTTAATTCTGGCAAATGATGGGGGGCTGTAATTACTGGCACATTATTGGGGGCACTATAAGGGCATCTACTGAGGCTACAAAGAAGGGGTGTTTTATATGGGGGGCTCTATACAGAAGCATTTTATACTGGGACACATTATGGTGGGTACTTTGGGGAAGGGGAAGAGGAGTATGCCCCCCACTTCTGCTAGTGCCCCCCCATAATGTACCAGTATAAAATGCCCCAGTAGATGCCCTCAGTGTCCCCTATAATTTGCAAGTATAAAATACCCCTTGTATTTTATACTTGCAAATTATAGGGGACACTGAGGGCATCTACTGGGGGGCACTAGCAGGAAGGGGGGAGAGGAGCACTATAGAGGCATTTACTGGGGGCACTATATAGGGGTATTTTATACTGGCACATTATGGGGGCACTATGGGGACATTAGCTCAACTGGGAGCATTACAAGGGGGGATTTTTTGCACTGTCACATTATAAGGAGAATTATTTCTACTAGGGGGTAGGGATGAGCGAACTCGAACTGTATAGTTCGGGTTCGTACCGAATTTTGGGGTGTCCGTGACACGGACCCGAACCCGGACATTTTCGTAAAAGTCCGGGTTCGGGTTCGGTGTTCGTCGCTTTCTTCGCGCTTTTGTGACGCTTTCTTGGCGCTTTTTGAAAGGCTGCAAAGCAGCCAATCAACAAGCGTCATACTACTTGCCCCAAGAGGCCATCACAGCCATGCCTACTATTGGCATGGCTGTGATTGGCCAGAGCACCATGTGACCCAGCCTCTATTTAAGCTGGAGTCACATAGCGCCGCCCGTCACTCTGCTCTGATTAGCGTAGGGAGAGGTTGCGGCTGCGACAGTAGGGCGAGATTAGGCAGATTAACTCCTCCAAAGGACTTGATTAACTGATCGATCTGCAGCTGTGGATCATTGAGCTGCTGATCCTCAATTGCTCACTGTTTTTAGGCTGCCCAGACCGTTTGTCAGTCACATTTTTCTGGGGTGATCGGCGGCCATTTTGTGTCTTGTGGTGCGCCAGCACAAGCTGCGACCAAGTGCATTTAACCCTCAATGGTGTGGTTGTTTTTTGGCTAAAGCCTACATCAGGGTGAAGCTGTCACACCAAGTGCATTTAACCAGCAATAGTCTGTTCATTTTTTGGCCATATACTAAATCAGGGGCAAGCTGCGCCTGTCACCAAGTGCATTTAACCCTCAATGGTGTGGTTGTTTTTTGGCTAAAGCCTACATCAGGGTGAAGCTGTCACACCAAGTGCATTTAACCAGCAATAGTCTGTTTATTTTTTGGCCATATCCCAGTCTAATTCTGTCACTAAATCCATACCGGTCACCCAGCGCCTAAATACTAGGCCTCAAATTTATATCCCGCTAAATCTGTCCTTAGTGCTGTAGCTGGGCGAGTTATTTAGTGTCCGTTCAAGCACATTTCTTGTTCTGGGTTGAAATACAATTCCCAATTTAGCAATTTCATAATTTAGTGGTTTCTGCTATATCAGAGCTATTTGAAATCTATCCCTAAAAGGGTATATAATATTCAAGGTGCACATTGGGTCATTCAGAATAACTTCACACACACCCGCTACTGTGTATTTCCAAGTCTAATTCTGTCACTAAACCCATACCTGTCACGCAGCGCCTAAATACTAGGCCTCAAATTTATATCCAGCTAAATCTGTCCCTAGTGCTGTAGCTGGGCGAGTTATTTAGTGTCCGTTCAAGCACATTTCTTGTTCTGGGTTGAAATACAATTCCCAATTTAGCAATTTCATAATTTAGTGGTTTCTGCTATATCAGAGCTATTTGAAATCTATCCCTAAAAGGGTATATAATATTCAAGGTGCACATTGGGTCATTCAGAATAACTTCACACACACCCGCTACTGTGTATTTCCAAGTCTAATTCTGTCACTAAACCCATACCTGTCACCCAGCGCCTAAATACTAGGCCTCAAATTTATATCCAGCTAAATCTGTCCCTAGTGCTGTAGCTGGGCGAGTTATTTAGTGTCCGTTCAAGCACATTTCTTGTTCTGGGTTGAAATACAATTCCCAATTTAGCAATTTCATAATTTAGTGGTTTCTGCTATATCAGAGCTATTTGAAATCTATCCCTAAAAGGGTATATAATATTCAAGGTGCACATTGGGTCATTCAAAATAACTTCACACACACCCGCTACTGTGTATTTCCAAGTCTAATTCTGTCACTAAACCCATTCCTGTCACCCAGCGCCTAAATACTAGGCCTCAAATTTATATCCAGCTAAATCTGTCCCTAGTGCTGTAGCTGGGCGAGTTATTTAGTGTCCGTTCAAGCACATTTCTTGTTCTGGGTTGAAATACAATTCCCAATTTAGCAATTTCATAATTTAGTGGTTTCTGCTATATCAGAGCTATTTGAAATCTATCCCTAAAAGGGTATATAATATTCAAGGTGCACATTGGGTCATTCAGAATAACTTCACACACACCCGCTACTGTGTATTTCCAAGTCTAATTCTGTCACTAAACCCATACCTGTCACCCAGCGCCTAAATACTAGGCCTCAAATTTATATCAAGCTAAATCTGTCCTTAGTGCTGTAGCTGGGCGAGTTATTTAGTGTCCGTTCAAGCACATTTCTTGTTCTGGGTTGAAATACAATTCCCAATTTAGCAATTTCATAATTTAGTGGTTTCTGCTATATCAGATCTATTTGAAATCTATCCCTAAAAGGGTATATAATATTCAAGGTGCACATTGGGTCATTCAGAATAACTTCACACACACCCGCTACTGTGTATTTCCAAGTCTAATTCTGTCACTAAACCCATACCTGTCACACAGCGCCTAAATACTAGGCCTCAAATTTATATCCAGCTAAATCTGTCCTTAGTGCTGTAGCTGGGCGAGTTATTTAGTGTCCGTTCAAGCACATTTCTTGTTCTGGGTTGAAATACAATTCCCAATTTAGCAATTTCATAATTTAGTGGTTTCTGCTATATCAGAGCTATTTGAAATCTATCCCTAAAAGGGTATATAATATTCAAGGTGCACATAGGGTCATTCAGAATAACTTCACACACACGCGTCTGTGCATTTCCAAGTCTAATTCTGTCACTAAATCCATACCGGTCACCCAGCGCCTAAATACTAGGCCTCAAATTTATATCCCGCTGAATTTGAATACAATACATTGGGCCAAATAATATATTTGTTGTTGTGGTGAACCATAACAATGAGAAAAACATCTAGTAAGGGACGCGGACGTGGACATGGTCGTGGTGGTGTTAGTGGACCCTCTGGTGCTGGGAGAGGACGTGGCCGTTCTGCCACATCCACACGTCCTAGTGTACCAACTACCTCAGGTCCCAGTAGCCGCCAGAATTTACAGCGATATATGGTGGGGCCCAATGCCGTTCTAAGGATGGTAAGGCCTGAGCAGGTACAGGCATTAGTCAATTGGGTGGCCGACAGTGGATCCAGCACGTTCACATTATCTCCCACCCAGTCTTCTGCAGAATGCGCACAGATGGCGCCTGAAAACCAACCCCATCAGTCTGTCACATCACCCCCATGCATACCAGGGAAACTGTCTCAGCCTCAAGTTATGCAGCAGTCTCTTATGCTGTTTGAAGACTCCGCTGGCAGGGTTTCCCAAGGGCATCCACCTAGCCCTTCCCCAGCGGTGAAAGACATAGAATGCACTGACGCACAACCACTTATGTTTCCTGATGATGAGGACATGGGAATACCACCTCAGCATGTCTCTGATGATGACGAAACACAGGTGCCAACTGCTGCGTCTTTCTGCAGTGTGCAGACTGAACAGGAGGTCAGGGATCAAGACTGGGTGGAAGACGATGCAGGGGACGATGAGGTCCTAGACCCCACATGGAATGAAGGTCGTGCCACTGACTTTCACAGTTCGGAGGAAGAGGCAGTGGTGAGACCGAGCCAACAGCGTAGCAAAAGAGGGAGCAGTGGGCAAAAGCAGAACACCCGCCGCCAAGAGACTCCGCCTGCTACTGACCGCCGCCATCTGGGACCGAGCACCCCAAAGGCAGCTTCAAGGAGTTCCCTGGCATGGCACTTCTTCAAACAATGTGCTGACGACAAGACCCGAGTGGTTTGCACGCTGTGCCATCAGAGCCTGAAGCGAGGCATTAACGTTCTGAACCTGAGCACAACCTGCATGACCAGGCACCTGCATGCAAAGCATGAACTGCAGTGGAGTAAACACCTTAAAACCAAGGAAGTCACTCAGGCTCCCCCTGCTACCTCTTCTGCTGCTGCCGCCTCGGCCTATTCTGCTGCTGCCGCCTCGGCCTCTTCCTCCGCCTCTGGAGGAACGTTGGCACCTGCCGCCCAGCAAACAGGGGATGTACCACCAACACCACCACCACCACCTCCGTCACCAAGCGTCTCAACCATGTCACACGCCAGCGTTCAGCTCTCCATCTCACAAACATTTGATAGAAAGCGTAAATTCCCACCTAGCCACCCTCGATCCCTGGCCCTGAATGCCAGCATTTCTAAACTACTGGCCTATGAAATGCTGTCATTTAGGCTGGTGGACACAGACAGCTTCAAACAGCTCATGTCGCTTGCTGTCCCACAGTATGTTGTTCCCAGCCGGCACTACTTCTCCAAGAGAGCCGTGCCTTCCCTGCACAACCAAGTATCCGATAAAATCAAGTGTGCACTGCGCAACGCCATCTGTGGCAAGGTCCACCTAACCACAGATACGTGGACCAGTAAGCACGGCCAGGGACGCTATATCTCCCTAACTGCACACTGGGTAAATGTAGTGGCAGCTGGGCCCCAGGCGGAGAGCTGTTTGGCGCACGTCCTTCCGCCGCCAAGGATCGCAGGGCAACATTCTTTGCCTCCTGTTGCCACCTCCTCCTTCTCGGCTTCCTCCTCCTCTTCTTCCACCTGCTCATCCAGTCAGCCACACACCTTCACCACCAACTTCAGCACAGCCCGGGGTAAACGTCAGCAGGCCATTCTGAAACTCATATGTTTGGGGGACAGGCCCCACACCGCACAGGAGTTGTGGCGGGGTATAGAACAACAGACCGACGAGTGGTTGCTGCCGGTGAGCCTCAAGCCCGGCCTGGTGGTGTGTGATAATGGGCGAAATCTCGTTGCAGCTCTGGGACTAGCCAATTTGACGCACATCCCTTGCTTGGCGCATGTGCTGAATTTGGTGGTGCAGAAGTTCATTCACAACTACCCCGACATGTCAGAGCTGCTGCATAAAGTGCGGGCCGTCTGTTCGCGCTTCCGGCGTTCACATCCTGCTGCTGCTCGCCTGTCTGCGCTACAGCGTAACTTCGGCCTTCCCGCTCACCGCCTCATATGCGACGTGCCCACCAGGTGGAACTCCACCTTGCACATGCTGGACAGACTGTGCGAGCAGCAGCAGGCCATAGTGGAGTTTCAGCTGCAGCACGCACGGGTCAGTCGCACTACAGAACAGCACCACTTCACCACCAATGACTGGGCCTCCATGCGAGACCTGTGTGCCCTGTTGCGCTGTTTCGAGTACTCCACCAACATGGCCAGTGGCGATGACACCGTTATCAGCGTTACAATACCACTTCTATGTCTCCTTGAGAAAACACTTAGGGCGATGATGGAAGAGGAGGTGGCCCAGGAGGAGGAGGAGGAGGAGGAAGAGGGGTCATTTTTAGCACTTTCAGGCCAGTCTCTTCGAAGTGACTCAGAGGGAGGTTTTTGGCAACAGCAGAGGCCAGGTACAAATGTGGCCAGCCAGGGCCCACTACTGGAGGACGAGGAGGACGAGGATGAGGAGGAGGATGAGGATGAAGCATGGTCACAGCGGGGTGGCACCCAACGCAGCTCGGGTCCATCACTGGTGCGTGGCTGGGGGGAAAGGCAGGACGATGACGATACGCCTCCCACAGAGGACAGCTTGTCCTTATCCCTGGGCAGCCTGGCACACATGAGCGACTACATGCTGCAGTGCCTGCGCAACGACAGCAGAGTTGCCCACATTTTAACCTGTGCGGACTACTGGGTTGCCACCCTGCTGGATCCACGCTACAAAGACAATGTGCCCACCTTACTTCCTGCACTGGAGCGTGATAGGAAGATGCGCGAGTACAAGCGCACGTTGGTAGACGCGCTACTGAGAGCATTCCCAAATGTCACAGGGGAACAAGTGGAAGCCCAAGGCCAAGGCAGAGGAGGAGCAAGAGGTCGCCAAGGCAGCTGTGTCACGGCCAGCTCCTCTGAGGGCAGGGTTAGCATGGCAGAGATGTGGAAAACTTTTGTCAACACGCCACAGCTAACTGCACCACCACCTGATACGCAACGTGTTAGCAGGAGGCAACATTTCACTAACATGGTGGAACAGTACGTGTGCACACCCCTCCACGTACTGACTGATGGTTCGGCCCCATTCAACTTCTGGGTCTCTAAATTGTCCACGTGGCCAGAGCTAGCCTTTTATGCCTTGGAGGTGCTGGCCTGCCTGGCAGCCAGCGTTTTGTCTGAACGTGTATTCAGCACGGCAGGGGGCGTCATTACAGACAAACGCAGCCGCCTGTCTACAGCCAATGTGGACAAGCTGACGTTCATAAAAATGAACCAGGCATGGATCCCACAGGACCTGTCCGTCCCTTGTCCAGATTAGACATTAACTACCTCCCCATAACCATATATTATTGGACTCCAGGGCACTTCCTCATTCAATCCTATTTTTATTTTCATTTTACCATTATATTGCGAGGCTACCCAAAGTTGAATGAACCTCTCCTCTGCCTGTGTGCTAGGCCTAAATATATGCCAATGGACTGTTGCAGTGGTGGCTGACATGAAGCCTGATTCTCTGCTATGACATGCAGACTAATTCTCTGCTGACATGAAGCCAGATTGTCTGTTACGGGACCTCTCTCCTCTGCCTGGGTGCTGGGCCTAAATTTATGACAATGGACTGTTGCAGTGGTGGCTGACGTGAAGCCTGATTCTCTGCTATGACATGCAGACTGATTCTCTGCTGACATGAAGCCAGATTCTCTGTTACGGGACCTCTCTGCTCTGCCTGTGTGCTAGGCCTAAATATATGCCAATGGACTGTTGCAGTGGTGGCTGACGTGAAGCCTCATTCTCTGCTATGACATGCAGACTAATTCTCTGCTGACATGAAGACAGATTCTCTGTTACGGGACCTCTCTCCTCTGCCTGTGTGTGTGCTGGGCCTAAATATATGCCAATGGACTGTTGCAGTGGTGGCTGACGTGAAGCCTCATTCTCTGCTATGACATGCAGACTGATTCTCTGCTGACATGAAGCCAGATTCTCTGTTACGGGACCTCCCTCCTCTGCCTGGGTGCTGGGCCTAAATATATGCCAATGGACTGTTGCAGTGGTGGCTGACGTGAAGCCTCATTCTCTGCTATGACATGCAGACTGATTCTCTGCTGACATGAAGCCAGATTCTCTGTTACGGGACCTCTCTCCTCTGCCTGTGTGTGTGCTGGGCCTAAATATATGCCAATGGACTGTTGCAGTGGTGGCTGACGTGAAGCCTCATTCTCTGCTATGACATGCAGACTGATTCTCTGCTGACATGAAGCCAGATTCTCTGTTACGGGACCTCTCTCCTCTGCCTGGGTGCTGGGCCTAAATATATGCCAATGGACTGTTGCAGTGGTGGCTGACGTGAAGCCTGATTGTCTGTTACGGGACCTCTCTCCTCTGCCTGGGTGCTGGGCCTAAATATCTGACAATGGACTGTTGCATTGGTGGCTGACGTGAAGCCTGATTCTCTGCTATGATATGAAGACTGATTCTCTGCTGACATGAAGCCAGATTGTCTGTTACGGGACCTCTCTCCTCTGCCTGGGTGCCTGGGCCTAAATATATGACAATGGACTGTTACAGTGGTGGCTGACGTGAAGCCTGATTCTCTGCTATGACATGCAGACTGATTCTCTGCTGACATGAAGCCAGATTCTCTGTTACGGGACCTCTCTCCTCTGCCTGTGTGTGTGCTGGGCCTAAATATATGCCAATGGACTGTTGCAGTGGTGGCTGACGTGAAGCCTCATTCTCTGCTATGACATGCAGACTGATTCTCTGCTGACATGAAGCCAGATCGTCTGTTACGGGACCTCTCTGCTCTGCCTGTGTGCTAGGCCTAAATATATGCCAATGGACTGTTGCAGTGGTGGCTGACGTGAAGCCTCATTCTCTGCTATGACATGCAGACTGATTCTCTGCTGTCATGAAGCCAGATTGTCTGTTACGGGACCTCTCTCCTCTGCCTGTGTGCTAGGCCTAAATATATGCCAATGGACTGTTGCAGTGGTGGCTGACGTGAAGCCTGATTCTCTGCTATGACATGCAGACTGATTCTCTGCTGACATGAAGACAGATTCTCTGTTACGGGACCTCCCTCCTCTGCCTGGGTGCTGGGCCTAAATATATGCCAATGGACTGTTGCAGTGGTGGCTGACGTGAAGCCTCATTCTCTGCTATGACATGCAGACTAATTCTCTGCTGACATGAAGACAGATTCTCTGTTACGGGACCTCTCTCCTCTGCCTGGGTGCCGGGGCCTAAATATCTGAGAATGGACTGTTCCAGTGGTGGGTGACGGGAAGCCAGATTCTCTGCTATGGAACCTCTCTCCAATTGATTTTGGTTAATTTTTATTTATTTAATTTTTATTTTAATTCATTTCCCTATCCACATTTGTTTGCAGGGGATTTACCTACATGTTGCTGCCTTTTGCAGCCCTCTAGCTCTTTCCTGGGCTGTTTTACAGCCTTTTTAGTGCCGAAAAGTTCGGGTCCCCATTGACTTCAATGGGGTTGGGGTTCGGGTTCGGGACGAAGTTCGGATCGGGTTCGGATCCCGAACCCGAACATTTCCGGGATGTTCGGCCGAACTTCTCGAACCCGAACATCCAGGTGTTCGCTCAACTCTACTAGGGGGGGCTTTATTACTCCCCCATGGTAAGACCCCCTAGTAGCAGCACCATCCTCTCCCTGCTCTGCTATCCCTCTGCCCCTTCTCCAAATCCTTATTATGAAATCTTTCTTATTACGATAAAACACATCAGCTCCGCCGAGCCCCCGGCCAAAGTGTGGAAGTGGTGTCCAAGATCCCCAAGGGCCAAGCCAATTAATTGTAAAAGTTTTCATGTGAAATATGTTTATGTTATACACATATAGCCTACACTGTGCCCCACAATATACAGTATACCGCTACACTGTGTAGTCTGTTCTATAAGCACCATTGTTTTGTGGCGGCGGACATAAAATAATCTGGAAGTTCCCCTCCCGAGACTAGGCTCTGGATCCGCCACTGCACAGCTCATGCGTTATTATATTTTGTGATAATGAATATGCCCCTTCCCTTCATTACATTCTCAGAAACAAGCAGAGCATGGATGTCAATAAAATTATGCCCCCCCCTGGAAAAATGTCTGCAGATGCCCATGCATGTGCATGTGATATAAACGCATCTGTTGTCCATACATACAGGCTACAAACATAGTGCTGTGAAGTAACAAGAATACTTAGTGCACAAATCTGTATTATCTATTTTAACCATAAAAAAAAATCATATTGAAAATATTTGAATTTACGAATATTTCACTAGACTCGATCAACTTATAATAATTGTTCTGACATGCATGCGAAAGTACTGTAATATAATATTACTTACGGCTATGATGATTTCATCCTCGGCTTTTATAAAGCGGTGTCTGATGATCTTTGCCGAGCACATTGTACTGAGTGTCTGGAGTGGAGAGTCCAGTGGAGACTGGAAATACTTGGAAAACAATTTATCGTCGCGATCTACATGAGGTGAGTCACCTCAGGTGACTTTAGGGATGTCATGCGGTCGGGCACAATTAATAACCTTTACGATATTTCTGTTGTAATATTCGTGAACTCGAATATTATAACCGAGATTATAGGTTTAGATTAGAATAGGACGAATATTCTAAAAAAACTAATATACAGCAATATAGCGATTATATTCGTTATTTCGAATATTCATCATATTTGGTCCATCTGAAAACAAGATTCCTTCCAGCTTCAATTCAGTTGCTTGTGGGCCAATGACTCATTGACCCACAAGCAAGAAGCAGAGAGGAATCATATTTTCAGATGAAAAAAACCCACAAAATGAATATTTGATTTTGCAAATATATAGAACATCTCGAAGTTGCGATATTCGAGATAAAAATTTGTTATTCGAATATTCGTGCTCAACACTACTTCCCACTTGGTCCTACGACTCCAGATGTAGGCCATTAGTATTAAGTGTCCGTATAGGCAGTCCATATAAAGGGGTGAGAGAACATGAGCTGTAAAGTAAGGCATACTGGAGTAAGTTGCTAAATTTTTGGTTAAGTGCAATCATCACAAATAGTGCATAAATTCACATTGCGGCACCTAAAAGAGAATACACATATGGGCATATTATACTTGAACGTTACACAACAGGTAAACTGGTACTGACATTAGTGCAATTGCATTAAATAGGAATCACAAAGAACTCAGGTATACGTTTGAGTCTTTTCATTGGGTGCAAGCTTTTTTTAACGTTGCAATAAACCATTTTTTATATACAAAATAGTGCAATTTTATTAATGCAAGGGTAGGCTCAAAAATAACTTGAGTCCTTTGACTTGAAGTGCTTGACGTAGAATCCTCTGGAAACTTTAAAAGTTAATTGTAATCCAATGGGAAGTATAAAATGTCAGGTAAAAGCACATAAAATAGCAGCATAGTTTTATAACCCATGAGGTTATCAAGTAACTTGAGAAAGTGGGTAAAACGATGAGAAAACTTGGATGCAAGGGGTTAAATGATGATGGAGGGAGTCCTTACAATACATGACCATCAGGGTGAGGACAAAATAGGGCAACCTGGAAAAGAAAACATTAAAACAATGCCAACGGGTCCTCACCCGTCAGGAACAGTCCACGATGTGGCTCCCGAATGTCCTTATTTTAGAAGAGGATGACTCTTTAGAGAAGGACGTCCATGTCTTCCTTGCTGCTCAAGCTACTAAAGCGCATCAGGGGGACGCACTTGCCTCTAGTAGCTCAAATTCACAGCTGTAGTAGTACACCACTGTCCTCTAGTGGTGTCTTTCGGAGTTGGCTGAGCAGACAGCCTGGAGAATGCAGATGTGACATGCTGCAAGCCAGGATCCCTAGCCGTTGCAGAGGCGGTTAATACTTCCAGCTGAAGGGGTTCTGGAAGGCAAACAGAGGGTGCCTGGGGCTGCTTCCATGGTAACACATATGGCTGCACCCTGGGATTAAAAGTGAGAACAAAATTGTTGATTTGGCCCACCCGTAGTGTTGGTGGTGCGGCCAGGTCAGGGATGAGTGGCTCAGGCTCCGGCTGTTCTCTTAACCTCATTCGGCCGTCTGGGGTTTCTTGTAAAGAACGGACCTTCCCTGCAGAGCCTGGGTCTTCCTGCCAGGTCTCTGGGGTGACTGCAGGGGTTAAAGGTTTGGCCAGGAGGGTCAGTCCGGCAGCAAAGGGGCCTTGTATTGAGCGCATGGGGGTGTATTCCACTTGATCCCCTGTGTATACAGTCAGGTCCATAAATATTGGGACATCAACACAATTCTAATGTTTTTGCCACTATTTACCACCACAATGGATTTGAAATGAAACTAACAAGGTGTGCTTTACCTGCAGACTGTCAGCTTTAATTTGAGGGTATTTACAACCAAATCAGGTGAACGGTGCAGGAATTACAGCAGTTTGCATCTGTGCCTCCCACTTGTCAAGGAACCAAAAGTAATGGGACAAAAATAATCATAACTCAAACTTTCACTTTTTAACCTCTTCAGCACACATGACGTACCGTCATATATGGTTCTGATCACTGAGCAGGCACCTTGGCTAGATGCGCCGGGGGGACCATGTCGGCAATCGCAGCAAACCACAGGTCAATTCAGACCTGCGGTTTGCTGCACTTTCTGCAGTTTCTTATCCCCGCGATCAGAAACTTAAAAATGCCAAAAATATAGATTTTTCACCCCCCTGCACCCCTGAATCATTTTATACCGGCGGGTGGTGCAGGCGGTGCGGCGGCAGGCGGAACCGTGATCCCCCCATTGGTGTCCAGTGGGTATACCAGAGTGTAAGCACATTGCTGACACTCTGGTATAAACGGCTGACATCTGTGCTGTGATGTCAGCCGTTTACCGCTTTTCATACCGCGGTCCGTACGGACCGCTGTATGGAAATGGTTAACAGTCAGGGAGCTCCCTCACTCTCCCATCGGGGGGCTGCTGTGCCTTTGCAGCCCCCAGACAGGATGGTGTCACAGAGGGAGGGAGCTCCCCTCCTTCCCCATCTGCTCAGTTGTGGCAGACGGGGAAGGTTCCCATGGCAACAGGACGCCTTCTCAGGCATCCTACTGTCCATGGTGCTGAACAGATCTGTGGTAAAGGCAGAGATCTGATCAGACAAAGTGTAAGTAAAATACAGTGTACTGTACTGTATTATACAGACATCAGACCCACTGGATCTTCAAGAAGCAAGTGGGTCTGGGTAAAAAAAAGTGAAAACAAAGTAAAAATCAAAAAACACATTTATCACTGATTAAAAATGAAAAAAAAATGAAAAATTCCCTACACGTTTGATATCACCACGTCCGTAACAACCTGATCTATAAAATGTTACTTTACCCGAACGGTAAACGCCATAAAAACAAAAAATAAAAAACTATGATGAAATTGAAATTTTGCCCACTTTACTTCCTAAAAAAGGCAATAAAAGTTGTATGTGCGCCAAAATAGTACTAATCAAGCCGTCACCTCATCCCGCAAAAAATTTAACCGTACCTAAGATAATCACCAAAAAACTGAAAAAAAAACTATGGCTCTCAGAATATGGAGACACTAAAACTAGATTTTTTTGTTTTTGTTTCAAAAATTAAATAATTGTGTAAAACTTAAATATGTTAAAAAAAAGTTTACATATTAGGTATTGCCGCATCCGTAATAGCCTGCTCTATAAAAAATATCACATGACCTAACCCCTCAGGTAAATACCGTAAAAAAAAAGGGTGTAAAAAAAGGTATTTTTTGCCACCCTACATCACAAAAAGTGCAATAGCAAGCAATCAAAAAGTCATACGCACTCCAAAATAGTGCCAATCAAACCATCATCTCATCTGAAAAAAACTATGGCTCTCCGACTATGGAGACACTAAAACATGATTTTTTTGTTTCAAAAATGAAATCATTGTGTAAAACTTACATAAATAAAAAAAATTGTATACATATTAGGTATCGCCGCGTCCGTGACAACCTGCTCTATAAAAATATTACATGATCTAACCCCTCAGGTGAACGCCGTAAAATAAAAAATAAAAAAAATAAAAAAAGTGTAAAAAAAAGTCACCTTACATCACAAAAACTGTAATAGCAAGCTATCAAAAAGTCATATGCGGAGAGAGGGGGGAAATGAGAAGATCTGGAGTGTATGGTTCACTAAAACAGGATATGGGATGAACTAGAGCCGAACGGGAAGGGAAAATGAATAAATTTCTCCAGACCACGGATATGTTCTCAAGTAGAGGTCAAATGAAATCAAATATTCAAAATAAACCCCTGGCTGAGGAAAGTGGGCAAATGCATGAATTGCCTCAACCAGACACTTTAGAAACACCGACACTCGGTGATATTATGCTAGCAGTAAAAAAATCCAATAGTGGTAGGAAGGGAAAACTTGTCCAGTCAATTTATAATTGAGAGAGCACATAGAATTCCAGGGAAAAATATACCAGGAAACCTACCTAGAAATATTATTGCAAAATTTTCCCATTCAAGGATAAAGAAATGGTTATGAGGAGAATAAGAGCATTAGAATTGGTTGAAATTAATGGCTCAAGGGTATCGATACCCAGACTACTCTGTAACAATGCAAAAAGAACGAGGAAAATGTATAGAAGTGAAAAAAGATTACGCCACGCTGAGATTAAATACTCCCTTCTGTACCCGGCAAAACTTAGAGTGGTGCACAATGATAACGTTTGTTTTTTCTCTTCCCCACAAGAGTTACAGAAATGGTTGGAAACTATGGGCTTAGGATAACAGTATAGCACAAATCTGTATAGTAATTTGTTGATGGTGGCTGGGGGGAGAGGGCTGGGGGGAGAGGGCTGGGGGGAGGGGATACGGAGTATACGCCAGTTGGGTAGGATGTTCAAGCCCCATTTTGGTCGAGGGCATCATGTGAGGGTTGGGGGGAGGACAAAGAATATTTTTTTATTTTTTTTCCACTGCTTCTTGGATATATACTATGAGAAGTAAAAAAATATGATCTATGCAAAAATTTTATGTTGGAATGTGAGAGGCCTTGGGGAGAAATAAAAAATGTATGCAGTATTTGATATCATTGGGAGATATCTTCCAGCGCTTGTTTGTCTGGTAGAGACTCAACTCACCAATTCCACTCTGTGTTCAATCGGTATAGCAGGGGGGTTAGCATTATTATTCATAAGGATGTTATGTGCTCTATAATCTTGACGAACATTGATGTGGAGGGACGGTATATATTTTGAAAATGTAAAATGTGTACTGGCTGGGGTATACATCCCCCCACCTTATAGACATGAGGTGCTCTTAATTATGAGTTTCTGTTTGACAAAGGTGACTCTTTATTAATATTAATGGGTGATTTCAACTGCACAATGAATAATAACTTAGGTAGAGTAACAAAAAGTGAAAACCCTACAAAAATGGTAGTTACTCCGCTAAAAAAAACTAATGCAAGAATTTGGATAGGGGGACATATGGAGGATTCAGAATCCAGCAGAAGCAAAACAGTACTCATGTTATAGTAAGAGCTACGATTCTTTGTCAAGAATAGACTTTATAGAGGTCTTGTATGAACCGAGATGTATCTCAGATCACTCTCCAGTACTGGTAAAGGTGGGTTTGAAAGTTGAGAATCTGAAAGGGAAGCGTGAAAACTACATGATAAATCCCATATGGCTCAATTTAATAGGTAACAAAGATCAGATATTAAATGATTTGACTTTCTTTTATCAAATTAATAAGGATACAGCTGGAGTGAATGTGGTTTGGGACACTGCTAAGGCCTACATAAGAAGACTGATAAATAAAAAGATTATTGAGCTTAAAAAAGATATAACAAAAAAGAGGAAGATTTAAGAACTAAGGTGACAAATAAGGAGGCACAGACGATAAGGGAAAAAACACAGGAAATAAAAAATGAGTGGATAAAAGCGGTTAATAATTATGATAATTACATCAAGGAAAGGGCGCAGAATAAATAATTATTTGTCAAAACTAGGAATTACTGGGAAGGAGGTAAACGGGGTTTGATTCAGGCATTTGAAATACAGCCATTTAAAATAAAGCCATTTTGGGCAAATAAATATTTCATTCAGGCCTACACTTGTTCAGACATTGTGAGATACCCCCTCTACATACAGGGATTTGATTCAGGCATTTGAAATACAGCCATTTGAAATACAGCCATTTTGGGCAAAGAAATATTGAATTCAAGCCTACACTGGTTCAGGCCGTGTGAGATACACCCTCTACATACAGGGGTTTTATTCAGGCATTTGAAATACAATCATTGTGGGCAAAGAAATATTTAATTTAGGCCTACACTGGTTCAGGCCGTATGAGATACACTCTCTACATACAGGGAGTTGATTCAGGCATTTGAAATGCAGCCATTTTGGGCAAAAAATCTTTAATTCAGGCCTACTGTGGGTCAGGCCGTGTGAGATACACCCTTTAAATACAGGAGTTTGATTCAGATATTTGAAATTTAGTCATTTGGGGCAAAGAAATATTTTTTTGAGGCCTAGTCTGGTACAGGCCGTGTGAGATACACCCTTTACATACTGTCGTTCTATTTTACAATTAAACACCTATTTAGGGAAAGATCCTAAATTTGAGAAGTATGAGGAGAGTGTCAAATAAGGGAAGTGGCCCAGGTCATGGTACTGCTGGTGGAGCTCCTGTTGCAGGGAGAGGACGTGGTCGATCTGTGCCAGCTACACACACAAGTGAAACCCCTTCCTCAGGTGCGAGTAGACGACAGAACCTGCAGCGGTATTTGGTCGGGCCTAATGCGGCTCTACGAATGGTGAGGCAGGAACAAGTATAGGCTATAGTAGATTGGGTTGCTGACAGTGCATCCAGTTCCTTCACATTGTCTCCAACCCAGTCTCCTGCTGAAACACCACAGTTGGCACCTGCAGCCGATGTCTATTAGTCTTTCACCTCACTTCCTTGCAAATCAGCCAAGCAGTCTGAGCCCCAAGTCATGCAGCAGTCTCTTCTGCTTTTTGATGACTCTGTTAGCAGGGTTTCCAAGGGCTTCCACCTACCCCTGCCCTAGAAGTGGAAGAGATTGAGTGCACCGATGCCCAACCACTTATCTTTCAAGATGATACATGGGAGGACCATCACAGCACGTCTCGGATGATGATGAAACACAAGTGCCAATTGCTGGGGCTTTCGAAAGTGTGCAGACTGACAAGAAAGGCAGGAATGAAGACTGGGTGGAAGATGATGTGGAGATGAGAACAATGAAGTCCTCGACCCCACATGGAATCAAGGTCATGAGAGTGACCTATGTAGTTCGGAAGAAGAGGCGGTGGTCGCACAGAGCCACCAGCACAGCATAAGAGGGAGCAGGGAGCAAAAGCGGAGCTGCCCCAACCCATAAACAGTACGCCTCCTACTGCCCACCGCAGCAAAGGACCGAGCACACCAAAGCCAGCTCCAAGGAGTTCCCTGGCGTGGCAGTTCTTCAGACAATGTGCTGACGACAAGACACAAGTGGTTTGCATGCTGTGGAATCAGAGCCTGAAGCGAAGTATAAACGTTCTCAACCTGAGCACAACCTGCAGGACCAGGCATTTAACTCCCTAAGGACACAGCCTTATTTAACCTTAAGGACCAGGCCATTTTTCGCAAATCTGACCAGTGTCACTTTAAGTGGTGATAACTTTAAAATGCTTTGACTTATCCAGGCCATTCTGAGATTGTTTTTTCGTCACATATTGTACTTCATGACATGGGTAAAATGAAGTAAAAAAATAAATAAAATTATTTATAAAATAATACAAAGTTTACCCAAATTTTTTTTTAAATTGCAAATTTCCAAGTTTCAATTTCTCTACTTAGAAACATAGAAACATAGAATGTGTCGGCAGATAAGAACCATTTGGCCCATCTAGTCTGCCCAATATACTAAATACTATGGATAGCCCCTGGCCCTATCTTATATGAAGGATGGCCTTATGCCTATCCCATGCATGCTTAACCTCCTCCACTGTATTTGCAGCTACCACTTCTGCAGGAAGGCTATTCCATGCATCCACTACTCTATCAGTAAAGTAATACTTCCTGATATTACTTTTAAACCTTTGCCCCTCTAATTTAAAACTATGTACTCTTGTAGCAGTTTTTCTTCTTTTAAATATTCTTTCCTCTTTTACCTTGTTGATTCCCTTAATGTATTTAAAAGTTTCTATCATATCCCCTCTGTCTCGTCTTTCTACCAAGCTATACATGTTAAGGTCCTTTAATCTTTCCTGGTAAGTTTTATCCTGCAATCCATGTACCAGTTTAGTAGCTCTTCTCTGAACTCTCTCCAAAGTATCAATATCCTTCTGGAGATATGGTCTCCAGTACTGAGCACAATGCTCCAGATGAGGTCTCACTAGTGCTCTGTAGAGTGGCATGAGCACCTCCCTCTTTCTACTGGTAATGCCTCTCCCTATACACCCAAGCATTCTGCTAGCATTTCCTGCTGCTCTATGACATTGTCTGCCTACCTTCAGGCAGATACTGAGGTTAGGACTGTATAACTGATTTTATATTCTGCTCTTGGGTTTTTACGCCCCAGGTGCATTATCTTGCACTAATCAACATTAAATTTTAGTTGCCAGATTTTTGACCATTCCTCTAGTTTTCCTAAGTCCTTTTCCATTTGGTGTATCCCTCCAGGAACATCAACCCTGTTACAAATCTTTGTATCATCAGCAAAAAGACACACCTTACCATTGAGCCCTTCTGCAATTTCGCTGATAAAGATATTAAACAATATGGGTCCCAGAACAGATCCCTGAGGTACCCCACTGGTAACAAGACCTTGGTCTGAATATACTCCATTGACTACAACCCTCTGTTGTCTGTCCCTGAGCCACTGCCTAATCCATTCAACAATATGGGAGTCCAAACCCAATGACTGCACTTTATTGATAAGCCTTCTATGTGGGACAGTATCAAAAGCCTTACTAAAGTCTAGATAAGCGATGTCTACTGCACCTCCTCCATCTATTATTTTAGTCACCCAATCAAAAAATCAATAAGATTAGTTTGACATGATCTCCCTGAAGTAAACCCATGCTGTTTTTCATCTTTCAATCCATGGGATTTTAGATGGTCCACAATCCTCTCCTTAAGTATGGTTTCCATAAATTTCCCCACTATTGATGTCAGGCTTACTGGCCTATAGTTGCCCGATTCCTCCCTACTACCTTTCTTGTGAATGGGCACAACATTTGCTAATTTCCAATCTTCTGGGACGACTCCTGTTGCCAATGATTGGTTAAATAAATCTGTTAATGGTTTTGCTAGTTCACCGCTGAGCTCTTTTAATAGCTTTGGGTGTATCCCATCAGGCCCCTGTGACTTATTTGTATTAATTTTAGACAGTTGACTTAGAACCTCTTCCTCTGTAAAGACACATGCGTCAAAAGATTCATTAGTCTTCTTTCCTAACTGAGGTCCTTCTCCTTCATTTTCCTTTGTAAAAACTGAACAGAAGTATTCATTGAGGTAGTCAGCTAGTTCTTCATCTTCTTCCATATACCTTCCTTCTTTAGTTTTTAATTTGGTAATTCCTTGTTTTAGTTTCCTTTTTTCATTTATGTATCTGAAGAATGTCTTATCGCCTTTTTTCCCTGACTGAGCTAATTTCTCTTCTGCCTGTGCTTTAGAAGCTCTTATAACTTGTTTGGCCTCTCTCTGCCTAATCTTATAAATTTGTCTGTCATCCTCATTTATTTTATTTTTTTATAATTCCTAAATGCAATCTTTTTATTATTAATGATTTTGGCCACTTCTGCTGAGTACCACAGTGGTCTCTTCCTTTTTTTTGCTTTTACTGACAAGCCTAATGCAATTTTCTGTTACCTTCAATAGTGCCACTTTTAAGTAGTCCCATTTCTCCTGGACTCCAATGAAACTGTTTCAGTCTGATAGGGACTCGTGTACCACTAATCTAATTTTAGAAAAGTCAGTTTTTCTAAAATCTAAAACTTTTGTTTTTGTGTGGTGTGACTCAGTCACTGTACTTATAGTAAACCACACTGACTGGTGATCACTAGATCCCAAGCTTTCCCCTACAGTAATATCAGATACCAAATTCCCATTTGTGAATACTAAATCTAAAATGGCCTCCTTCCGGGTTGGCTCCTCCACTACTTGCTGTAGAGATGATCCCAGTAGGGAATTTAGAATATCTGTACTTCTGGCAGAACTAGCTATTTTGGTTTTCCAGTTTACATCAGGAAGATTGAAGTCTCCCATAATGATAACTTCCCCCTTCAATGTCATTTTAGCTATTTCCTCAACTAGTAGATCATCTAATTCTTTGACTTGGCTAGGTGGTCTATATCTCACACCTACACGAGTTACCTTATGATTATCAAGCTGCAAGGTAACCCAAACTGACTCCAAATTGTTCTCGCTAACTTGTAACAAATTAGATTTTATGCTATCTTTCACATACAGGGCCACCCCTCCCCCTTCTTGCCTACTCTGTCTTTCCTGTATAGAGAGAACCCTGGTATTGATGTATCCCAGTCATTACTCCCCTTGAACCACGTCTCAGTAACAGCCACTACATCTATATTCTCAGATGCCATTATAGCCTCAAGTTCATTGATCTTATTCCCTAGACTGCGAGCATTTGTAGACAAGACACTGAGCTTGTCATTTCTTAACCTTTGTGCTACTGGCCTCTTCTGGCATTGTTCCGGGGGGCAGTCGGACTGCTGGATTATCACTCTTTTTCCCCCTTTTCCTAGTTTAAATGCTTCTTAGCAAATACTTGGAACTGTTCACCGAGGACATTCGTTCCCTTGAGAGAAAGATGCAAATCATCTTTCTTGTACAGTTCTTTTCCATTCTAACAAGAGCTAACATGAGACACAAAGCCAAACCCTTGGTGCAGACACCATTCACCAAGCCATACATTGAATTCCTTAATGCACATCTTCCTGTCATGCTGAAGGTTCCGCACAGGCAAAACTGCAGAGAATGAAACAGTTGATGCAACCTCCCGTATATCCTTTCCAAGTGTGTGAAAAGCTTCCTTCACCTTTGAAACCTCATTGCATGCCAGATCGTTTGTCCCAAGATGGAGAATAACATCCACTTCCCTATCCTGCTTTGCTTGCCTAACAATATTTAGGATCCGTCGTCTATCCCTGATAGCGGTAGCAGCAGGGAGACATCTCACAACACCATTCTCCTCAAACTTCACACCTCTTATGATGGAATCGCCCACCAACAGCTGCTTACTATCAATCCTCACCTTCTCCTTTTTGTCTTTGGTTGCAGTCTTACATACTTTAGGCATGGGAGATGATTGTTTCTCACCCACTGTGCTTGAGCCATCCTCCATGTTGCTCTTGCACTCTGAAAGTGCTGCAAATGAATTATGGAGAGCCACAGACTGTGGGACATGCCTTCTATCCACAACTCTCAGTCTACCAGAACCTACAGTAACCCATCTTCCATTTCTAGGGGGCCTCTGTGGCAGTGGCATTGCAATGTTCTCAGCCTGAGTTTATTTAGTGGTTAATTTAAAAATCTCATATTTCAAAAAGGTAATTTCCTGCTGCATTATGGAGAGCTGTCTACAGATCAGACAGTATCCAAACCTCTGAAGAGTGGAACCTGAAATAAAAGCATAACAATTCCTGCACAGAACCAGGACTGCCATTGTAAAGAGGGAAAGATTTTAAACAAACAAATCTTACTTGTTTAGATTGTATCCACCTCCAGATTACCTCCTGAGTATCTCCAAAGCACTTAGACAAGCAGCAAGCTATGATTAGCAAGTTAAAACTGTGTGAATATATATACACACACTCCCACAAAGGCTCCTCCCCAACAGCAAATTAACACCTTACTTGCCTATGCTCATTTGCAATCAGACAATAGAGATACTATTATAATACATAGTAATACAGTCCTGATCAAAAGTTTAAGACCACTTTAAAAATGGCAAAAAATCATATTTAGCATGGCTGGATCTTAACAAGGTTCCAAGTAGAGCTTCAACATGCAACAAGAAGAAATGGGAGTGAGAGAAAAATAAACTGAAACCGGCTGTTTTTCAGCTGATCAAACGTTTGGGACCACACCTCCCCAAAAAAACGAAACCCCCTCAAAAACAGAAATCCAACTTCCAAACATGAACTCAGTAATGAGTAGCTCCGCCGTTATTGTTGATCACTTCTAAAATTCGTTTCGGCATGCTTGATGCAAGCGTTTCCATGAGGTGAGTGGGAACATTTCTCCAAGTGGTAAAGACGGCCGCACGAAGGCCATCTACTGTCTGGAACTGTTGTTTATTTTTGTAAACTTCCCTTGCCATCCATCCCCAAAGGTTCTCAATTGGATTTAGATCAGGGGAACACGCAGGATGGGCCAAAATAGTGATGTTATTCTCCTGGAAGAAGTCCCTTGTCCTGCGGGCATTGTGTACTTTTAGCATTGTCCTGTTGAAAAACCCAGTCGTTACCACACAGATGAGGGCCCTCAGTCATGAGGAATGCTCTCTGCAACATCTGGACATAGCCAGCGGTCGTTTGACGCCCCTGCACTTCCTGAAGCTCCATTGTTCCACTAAAGGAAAAATCACCCCAGACCATTATGGCGCCCCCTCCACTGTGGCGCGTAGAAAACATCTCAGGTGGGATCCGCTTGTCATGCCAGTAACGTTGGAAACCATCAGGACCATCAAGGTTAAAAATTTTCTCATCAGAGAATAAAACTTTCTCCATCCTTTGAATGTCCCATGTTTGGTGCTCTCTTGCAAAGTCCAAACGAGCAGTTCTGTGGTGTTCAAGGAGACTAGGTCTTTGAAGATGTTTTTAGTTTTTGAAGCCCTACAGTCTCAGATGCCGTCTGATGGTTATGGGGCTGCAGTCAGCACCAGTAAGGGCCTTAATTTGGGTCGAGGATCGTCCATTGTCTTGACGGACAGCCAATTGGATCCTCCGGCTCAGTGCTGGTGAAATTTTTTTGGGTCTTCCACTTGACTTTTTTGCTCTATAACCCTCAGGATCAGGTCTTACTGCGTCCCACCTCAGCAGCTATAGCACACTGTGAGAGACCCTGCTTATGCAGTTCAACAACCCGACCACGTTCAAAAAGGGAGAGTTTTTTTGCCTTTGCCATCACAACGTGTGACTACCTGACAGAAAATGACAATGAATCCATATCTTTGCACAGATTTGGCCTTTTAAAGGCATATGGTCCTAAACTTTTGATCAGCTGAAAAAGAGCCTGTTTCAGTTTAATCGTTAATTTCAATTAATTGAATGCTCATAAAATGTTTTGTATCACTCTCATTTCTTCTTGTTGCATGTTGAAGCTCTACTTGAAACCTTGTTAAGATCCAACAATGTAAAATATGATTTTTTTTACATTTTTCAAGTGGTCTTAAACTTTTGATCAGGAATCTTCAAAAATAGTCATTACTTTACATTCCCCATATGTCTACTTCATGTTTGGATCATTTTGGGAATGATATTTTATTTTTTGGGGATGTTACAAGGCTTAGAAGTTTAGAAGCAAATCTTGAAATTTTTCAGAAATTTTAAAAACCCAATTTTAGGGACCAGTTCAGGTCTGAAGTCACTTTGTGAGGCTTATATAATAGAAACCACACAAAAATGACCCCATTCTAGAAACTACACCCCTCAAGTTATTCAAAACTAAAATTACAAATGTAGTTCACACTTTAGGTGTTCCATAAGAGTTAAAGGCAAATGGAGATTAAATTGCAGAATTTAAATTTTTGGGCAAATTTTCCATTTTAATAATTTTTTTCCAGTAACAAAGCAAGGGTTAACAGCCAAACAAAATGCTATAACAAAATGCTATATTTATTGCCCTGATTCTGTAGTTTGCAGAAACACCCCATATGTGGCCGTAAACTACTGTACGGGCACACAGTAGGGCGTAGAGGGAAAAGTTGCGCAGTATGGTTTTTGGAAGGCAGATTTTGCTGGACTGGTTTATTTACACCATGTCCAATTTGAAGCCCCCCCGATGCACCCCTAGAGTAGAAACTCCATAAAAGTAACCCCATTTTGGAAACTACGGGATAAGTTGGCAGTTTTCTTGGGACTATTTTTAGGGTACTTATGATTTTTGGTTTATCTATATTACATTTTTGTGAGGCAAGGTTACCAAAAATAGAAATTCTGATATTTCATCTGCATTTACCAATAACTTTTGTGGAACACCTAAAGGGTTAACGACGTTTATCAGTTTTGGATACCTTGAGGAGTGTAGTTTCTTAGATGGGGTCGCTTTTATGGAGTTTTTACTCTAGGGGTACATCAGGGGGGCTTCAAATGGGACATGGTGCCAAAAAAAGGCCATCAAAATCTGCCTTCCAGAAACCATACGGCGTTCCTTTCCTTCTGCGCCCTGCTGTTTGGTCATATGGGGTGTTTCTGTAAACTGCAGTATGAGCGTAATAAATATTAGGTTTTGTTTGGCTGTTAACCTTTACTTTGTGTGGCAATGTGAACTTTAAGGGGCCCGGCTTTGGTGGAGTAAAAGCCCTAGTCCAGGTGTCCACTAAAGTAATTGGGGGACACCATATAGATAGTGTAGCTTGTTCAGCTATTTCAGGTCGGGCTTTTACTGGGAACAGGCAATGTGTTGGGTGGGTGCCTGTTCCTCATGCTCAAGTCCGGGACTTAGGGCATGCTCATGTCCAGGGATCCTATTTAATCCTGCTACTGGATCTTGGGTGTGTCTCACTCTGGAGTGTCTTGTGAAGCAGAGTCCTGGTGAGGCTCTGTGTGAGTGGTCTCAGCCGGGTGGGCTGAGGGGCCACAAGGCTAGGTGATAGCCTGAACTTTGGGGGACGCAGTGACGCCTTTGAAACAAGGATCACGAGGCCAGAGTCGGGAGGACTACTGGATCACAATCCCCCAAAAGGTATTGAAGTGTCACAGCCTGGAGGTTGCTGGACTGAATGGCTGAGGAAAGCCGCATTTATGTTCCATGTGTGAACAGGGCTCTCTAGGTGAGTCAGGGATACACTTATGTGTTTAGTTAGTGCCTAGCCGGGCAAGAGTTTGTTATTTTGTGTGGATGTCACACTTGATAAGTTGAAGCTGCGACTTCTTAACCTGTGCTTTGCTAAAGTGTCTGAAATAAAGCAAGAGTTTGGACATTATAATCGTGTCTGCGAAGATATCTGTGAGTGTGACCCCCTGAAAAGAGACGATCCCTTACATTTGTTATTGGAAAAAAAACAGATTAAAATGGAAAATTTGCCAAAAAATTGCTTTTTTTTCACCGTTTTTATTTTTTACCATGCTCATTTGAGGGGTTCGGGGGTATTTCTATAGAGCAGATTCTTACGGATGCTGCGATACCTAATTATGTTTTACACTATATTATCTTTTTGTAAACAAAAAAACAAAAACATTTTAGTATCTCCATATTATCCGATTATCAGTGGCTAAATTGGGATATAAATTTAGTGCTCCATGGAAGTGTGGAAGCAACCAATAATGCAGAGGCCCGGATGATCGAGGCACGTAACACATTGAGTAGTGGTCTCCTTCCGTATCCCCCTCCTGTGACACACTCTGCATCTTTTTTGGGGTCCGTCTCTTCTTTCCAGTATGGGGGACCACACCTGGAAAGTGTTGGCCAGGGACGATCTGGGCGCCTACAGTTCCCGAGGTACTCCGGTCAGAAAAGATCAGGGCCTTGAGGACTGCCTCATAGAACTGGAGAAGAAATGTTCTGGATTTTTAAAATGCAAACCATAGAACCCTATGGCCTTAACGAATCACTGGAGAGTAACTGCTTCTGACCAGTCCTCTTCCAATTACTGGTCCTGGGCTATGTCCCCCCTTTTTTTTTTCTCACCAGCCCACTACCACACCATCCACCACTCCATTGCAATTCACACCATCCATGGCCCCTGTCATCACCACACAATATGTCTCCTCGACCTACTTCCACTTCCACTGCCACCATCAGCAATTGGGTGTACTAATTCATCCAATCACTAATCTCCCCTACTATTTAGTCCATATGTGCCCATGCCTCTAGCAATACAATCAAACCATGCCTCCAGTCACACACAATCCCACACCACTCCCCTCCTAGCATTCCCCAATCTAGTTATCAATACACATGACAGTCCCCCTGCGAGCGATCCCTCTTCAGGGAGCCAGCTTCTAATACAGCGCCCGGCGCATGCACTGTCCACAATGACAGCTCCGGTCCGACGGACAGAGTAGCTGTCAATCCCAGACTCCGCCCCTCTCCCTCCTGCTCTTCTGAGCGCGCCTTCCAGCAGGCGTGCAAGGCCGCTCTTCAAGCCCCAGCACGGAACCGACTGGTAAGACCGACAGCCATGGCTCTTCTTATACTTCGATCTCCTCATGTCCATTTTGTTATTCTGGCCCCATGCCACAATATTAATCCCTGTTATGCCATCCCAACATTATTATACTCCACTCCACGTTATTTTCATTTTGTAGTGGTCCAAACCATCGGATTATGTTTCCCATCCATTCAAGTTACTATGTAATTATGTACTTGCTTGTTTCCTTCAACCTGAAATAGTATGAGACCACCCCTTAAAATTCAAAATGGGATAAATCCTCATTCATTCAATTGTCTCCATCATGCCGCTATTAAGATCCTCTACCAATATATAGTTTCAATGTGCATTTATCATTCATCATGTGCCTGTGTATGTGTGAGCGCATTTGCAAGTGTTTATATATGTGTGTGTGTATATATATTTATATACATATGTTGGTTTAAGCCCCATACATAACACTTATGCACTTTTACATAACTAGAATCAAGAGTAAGCAGTCCAGGACTGTATATATGTGAAGTTATATGGCGACACTATTATTACCATTAGTGCCAATGTCAATATTATGATGACCACTAGTTGTGGTATATGTCACCAAACTTGTGGTATGGTATATATCACCATATTTATGGCAATTTAGCTCATTTTATATTACCAACAGCGATTCCATTTTTTATGCGTGTTTACACATGCGGCCACGTATACGTTTGTACACCTCAGGCGTGTACGTGTTTTTTCATATATCCCCTCTTATACATATATTTTTAACCCGTCCCCATTTATGGTATATCTCTAAAGTTGTGCTATATCTCTGAAACTGTGGGCATTTTTAATTTTCCCCAACCACGTATTTTAGTGTTTTGCCTTTCGTGCTTTTTTGACTTGTACATATACACAGATTTTTTATGTTCCAATTCTTTTTATTTTTAATTTAATGACTGTGTGAATACATTTTATGTCTCTTCTGTACCGAAATACCCCTTGAAAAAGGAGAATATTGACTCCGAAACTCGCTGTCACCTATCAATAAAATACCCTTTTACCTATCCACTGAGGTCGTGTCTTTGCGCCAGAAGGTATCAATTGGTGCACTACTCTAGTGCACAATAAATCTTTTTTTTAATGCAATACATATCATTCCTCTGGAGACTTGGCTACTCCACCTACGAGGACTGAGAAGATACCGGCTGCACCGACCCCCTGTCCTCACGAGTGTTGTGCCTACGTATGCACAACACCACAAGGTGAGCACTATTACTGATATCTTGATTTTATATACTTATTACTGAACCTATTACCCTATGAGCGCCTTCCTATCTTTTTTCGCCACAATTGTTCATAGAACTGGAGGAATGTCCCTGTGTTGCCAGCGCTCCGGGACAGCACAAAAGAGTTGTACAAGGCACCCTTTGCCAAGTAGACCTCAACTGTTTGGTACCATGCCTGAGTTTTGCGCATGGCGTTATATGGCTTGATGACTTGATCAGAGAGATCAACTCCTCCCATATACCGATTGTAGTCGACAATACAATCAGGCTTAAGGACCGTTGCCGCGGTACCTCGCACAGGGACAGGGGTGATGCCGTCACCATGAATTGTGGACAGTACAAGGACATCCCTCTTGTCCTTATATCTGACCAGCAACAGGTTTCCAGTGGTAAGGGCACAGGTCTCACCCCTGGGGAAAGGGTACCTGGAGGGGGTAGGTAGGGAGGTAACGTTGATTTTACCGGACGGTCCTACAAGCAAACGTGGATCTGGCGTTGAGGGACTGGAACAAGGGGATACTAGTATAAAAGTTATCCACGTACAGGTGGTAACCCTTATCTAGCAGTGGGTGCATAAGGTCCCACACAAGTTTTCCGCTAACACCTAGAGTGGCGGGACATTCTGGGGGTTGAATACGGGAATCTCGCCCCTCGTACACAAGTAAGTGAACTCTCACAATGTTTGTACAGCTTCACGCCATGCCTCGCCCGCTTAGAGGGAACATACTGGCGGAAAAGGAGTATCCCATTTAAAGCAATGAGTGACTCATCAACCGCAACCTCCCTTCCAGGTACATAGGCTTGTACAAATTTGGCCCCAAAGTGATCAATGACCGGCCTGATTTTGTACAGGCGGTCATAGGCAGGATCACCTTGGGGGGACATGCTGCATTATCTGAATAATGCAGGCATTTCCAGATGGCCTAAAACCGGGAGCATGTCATGGCCGTACTGTAAAGTAGGGTCTGGTAGAGGATGTCCCCACTCCAGTAATGCCTGACTCTAGGTTTCTTGACTAGGCCCATGTGCAGCACGAGGCCCCAAAAATGTCCTCATCTCGGCTGCACTGACTGGGGTCCAGCCACCGGGCCTAGCCAAAAAGGAGCCCGGGTGTTGAGCAATGAACTGTTGGGTGTACAGGGTCGTCTGCTCCACCATCAGATTTACAAAGTCGTCACTGAAAAAAAGACTAAAATAGTCGTATTCAGTGAAGCCACTGTGGAAATCTGGATTCCTGGTTGGCCTACAAAATCAGGAATCACAGGCTCATAATGCTATGGGGTATACCAGACAAGTTCACTGGCAGGGGGCTCTGGTGGATTTAAGTGGTGGGCCGGAAAACTAGTATGAGCCCCAGAGATGCTCGTACTAGGGTGGGCCACAGGGTCCCTAGCAAGGCGGTCCCCTTGCTCCGCCTGGCGGCGTCTCCGCCACCTTGGGGGCTCATCATCATCGCTAGATGATAAGGAGGACGCGGATGACAAATGGAAAGTGGGGTCATCCTCATCCTCACTGAGACAATCGGACTCGGAGGCAAGCTAGGGGTGTGTGTTTGTGCATGCATGGAATACTTCATTTGGTGTGCGTGTGTGGGGGCACGGGTGTTCGCAAACTCACCCTAAACCTAACAGACAAAAAAAAGACTAACTAAAAAAAGGCCAAAAAATGTGAATAAAAAAATATATATCAAAATCGCTGATCAACAGTCCGAAGTTGATCAGCGGTAGGGTGTGCGATGCGCTAACAGTGGCCGGACGCTAAGAGTGCCGGTCACAGTCAGCATACGTACAAAAAAAGTTTGCCCCCCAAAAAAGTTGTGCGGGGGGTTCAGGGGGGGCAAGATGCAGCACCCCTGAGGGGTCTAGGGTCACACAGCTGTGATGCAGGGCAATGCTGTATTACTTAGTGCAGGGCTGTTGCCAACTGAATATTGTTGTCAGTATGGCAGTGTAAAGCAGTGGGGAACAGGCGACATCAACCCACTGTCAGAGGGATGCTAATGACCCCCTTATACACGTAAGGCCAGCTTGATGCCAGACCACAGATAGCCCTACAGCTATAGTACACACCATGAGCTTGTGTTTGAACTGAATAGCTTGATTGTTCTCTCTATTGAGATGTAGTCCGGCCGGACTGAACACAGTTGGATCACAATGGAGTGGAAGACTTCTCACTTGTAATACAGGACAACGCCGTGTTACTTAGTGTGGGGCTGTTGCCAACTGAATGTTGTTGTCAGTATGGCAGTGTAAAGCAGTGGGGAACAGCGACATCAACCCACTGTCAGAGGGATGCTAATGACCCCCTTATACACGTAAGGCCAGCTTAATGCCAGACCACAGATAGCCCTACAGCTATAGTGCACACCATGAGCTTGTGTTTGAACTGAATAGCTTGATTGTTCTCTCTATTGAGATGTAGTCCAGCCGGACTGAACTCAATTGGATCACAATGGAGTGGAAGACTGAATCTAAAAGTGCAAACTACAACTGCCCCCAACATGTTTCACCAGTATTCTGGCTTCATCAGGGGAAATGGGCAGCAATGGGTGTCGCCACAAGTTTGGAGGGTTAAATGCACTGTTTAATGATTGACAGGACCTTCGTCCAGTAAGATTGGCAGCAACTAACTGATTTGACCTATTGCCTTAGTTAGCACACACCCACAGGGTGGGTCAAACCTTGATGCCTGTCGCCTCCTACATACGTCATCAAGTCCGCTCTGTGCAAACGGAATTGCGCAGACACTTAGACCAAACGGCCCAGAGTGATTCCAGTGCGCATGCGCTGCGCTACATTTAGGTGCGCACGGACTTAAACTGATGTCCGATAGGAGCTACGCTTACACTTAGGGTACACTCACACGTCCGTAAGTGTCCCGCAGATCCGCAAAGCACTGACACTTGCAATGAGCGATCCGCAACCTGCGGACCGCACATCACAGACACTATAATAGAAAAAGCCTCCTCTGGTCCGCGGACAAGATCAGGACGTGTTCCATTCCTTTTAGGAACGGAACCGCGGATCCTGAAAAAACGGATCCCTAAAAAACGGATGCGGATCCCAAAAATGCGGATGCGGATCCAGGAAATGTGGACTTGCATCCGTTCCAGCCCCATTGAAAGCGAACGGGTCCGCAAATCGCGGAACGACTGCAGACCCAAATCACGGACGTGTGAATGGACCCCCAGAGTCGGCAGCAGAGAGGCTGCGCTGATGGAAGCTGCACCTGGACTTAGAGGGAGCGGCGCTCACAATAGGGGTGAGTGGCTGGAGAGCTGTACAAATAAGTGCTGCGTCTAGGCCTGGGACAGAGCAGCTAGGACACTGTGCAAATGAAACCACAGCTCAATATTGCTCAAGCTGTGCAGGCGCAGTGTGACATCGGTGCGTGATGAGCATTTGAGGTGCTGGTGGGTTTTATCCACAACATACATAGCAATTGGAGCACAAGAAAAAGAATAAGATATTTCAGTTTATGTCAATTGTTAAATAGACACTAAAAGTGCCTTAAGGGGGGTTCAGACTTCTGTGCAGCACAGGAACGGCTGCCCCTGGATTTCATCTACAGTCCTACACTGGCAGATTAGGTCCGATAATATCAGAAGGTCGCCAGCCAGTACAGATCATTGTTCTTAAAGATACAGTGCATCACTATAGAGTTACACGTACCCTCAGAGTAAGTGTTGTAGTGATCCACACAGTCATTGTGGGACACTAAATATTTTAAGGTACTGTAAAATACCGATCATGTGATGTAAGAAATGCCAATATTTATTATTATTATTATTTTTGAATTCTTGAAAACCGCCATAAAGTATTCCTACTCCTTCACTTTTAAAGAAAGGATGTGAAGGCAAACCCTTCATTAAGCCCTTTAGGGCTGAGGCTATCTAGCCTATAGATCCACCTGGTTTCTTCCTGTAACAGGATAGCATCCAGGTCCCCCTTTCTGACACCTAGGGTTTTCTTACAGATACCCCAGAATTTATGCCCCTTATGGTCTCCGCCATGATGGGCCCTGACATGTCTGGAAATTGACGTGTCCGCCTTGGTGTTAATGCTACTTATATGTTGTGAAATTCTCCTCCTAAACTCCTGAGATGTTTTGCCAACATAGATCTTAGGGCACGTGCATTGTATAGCATAGACAATGCCTTTGGTCTTGCAGTTAACCGCCTCCGGACCGCCTAACGCAGAATCACGTTCCGTAGGCGGCAGAGCTGCGCAGAGTCACGCATATACGCGCAATGCGAGATGACGCGCTTAGCCGGCCCGCGCATGCGCATCGCGGGCCGGCAAAAGTTAGAGGGGGGTCACGTCACCAGCCTGCCAGCCAATGATCGTGTCTGGCAGGCTGGCGATTAAAAAAAAAACGAATCACAAGCCAGATAACACATCATATTAGTAAATATAAGGTGTTAAATGGCTGCCCTGCTCCTCTGCTGGTCCTTTTGGTCGGTTGGTTCCAGCAGAGGAGCAGGCTTCACAGTGAGTAGCACCAAACACTAAACATAGCCCCAGATCACCCCCCTGCACCCCAATTAACCCCTTCTTGCCCCTGTCAATCACTAGTGAAAGTGAAAAAAGTGATCAGTGTAAACTGTCACTTTTTTTTTCACTGGTATTGACTGTTAGGTTTTAGGGATAGTTTAGGCCCCTTGGTTAGGTAGTTTAGCGATCAGTTAGCGCCCAGCCCACCGCACCGCAGTCACTGATTCGCTGATTAGCGTATCGCTAATCAGCTTTTGTACTTTTATTGTATCTGTAAGTGATCAAAACTGATCACAGTCAGATCTAAAATTGTATTAGTGTCACCTTAGCTCGCCCTCCACCCAAAACACAGTGTTTGCCCGATCAGGCCTGATCGGTCGCCCACATTTGCGTTCACCCACGCCCGCCCCGCTGCAGTGACAAAAAAATATATTTTTTTGATCACTGCACAATCACTTTACACGCGCTACGGCGATAAAAAAATCAGTTTTGATATTTTTTATCAACCGCAGCGGCCTCCGGTAATTCGCTAGCCTCCCATTTGTAAGACAGGCTTGCTTTTTTTCTTGGGTAGTCTCAGGGAATACCCCTAAATTTAGTAGCCCAAATGTCAAACAGGGGGTATTCTTCTGAAGAGGCCTACAGGCTTCTGACCCAGTCGGATGAGGAATGGGAACCCTCATCTGATAAATCTAGCGGGTCAGAATATGAACCTGTAGAGAGCAGTGGCAGTCTGACCTAAAGTTCGGATGAGGAGGTTGAGGTCCCTGATACCACCAGGCGTACCAGGCGTACCCGGCCCCGTGTCGCTAGACCACAGGTTGTGCAGGATCCGCTTCAAGGGCAGCAGAGTTGGGCTGGCGCTGTCGGATTACGTGCTGAGGCATACACCAGCAGCGCAGCCCTCCCTGGACCTAGTACCAGCACTGCCGTACAACATGGTGAAGTGGCGAGCACCAGAAGGAGAGTTGAAGCTATTATGTCCAGCCTTTCCGGTGGAAACCAGTCCAAGTTTCCAAAATAAAAAATTTTCTGGCCCTTCTCCTCAACATGGGTCTAACCAAAAAGCATGAATTGCGGTCATATTGGTCCACGAACCCAATTCATCACATGCCCATGTTCTCTGCTGCTATGTCCAGGGCACGTTTTGAGGCCATCTTGCGTTTCCTGCACTTTAGCGACAACACCACCTCCCGTCCTAGAGGCCACCCAGCTTTTGACTGGCTCCACAAAATTCGGCCCAAATTTGCAGATTTGTATACCCCTGAGCAAAACATCTGCGTAGACGAGTCCCTTATACATTTTACCGGGCGCCTTGGCTTCAAACAATACATCCCAAGCAAGCGCGCCCGGTATGGGGTCAAATTGTATAAGCTCTGTGAAAGGGCCACAGGCTATACCCACAAATTTCGGATCTATGAGGGAAAAGATCAGACCCTGGAGCCAGTCGGTTGCCCTGACTACCTGGGGAGCAGTGGGAAGACAGTCTGGGACTTGGTGTCACCCTTATTTGGCAAGGGGTACCATCTTTATGTGGACAATTTCTACACAAATGTGGCCTTCTTCAGGCATTTGTTTCTAGAACAGATTGGCTGCTGTGGCGTTGCGCGGGTTTCCCCCAACGGCTCGTTACCACCTGTCTTGCAAGGGGGGAGAGGGCTGCCTTGTGTAATGAAGAACTGCTCGCGGTGAAATGGAAAGACAAGCGTGACGTTTACATGCTCTCCTCCATTCACGCAGACACGACAATCCAAATTGAGCGAGCAACCCGTGTCATTGAAAAGCCCCTCTCAGTCCACGACTATAACCTTTACATGGGAGGGGTGGACTTCACTGACCAGATGTTGTCTCCGTATTTAGTTTCCCGACGCACCAGACGCTGGTATAAGAAGGTGTCTGTATATTTGATTCAATTGGCTCTGTATAATAGTTTTGTTCTCTACAGTAAGGCTGGGAGAACAGGATCCTTCCTCAAATTTCAGGAAGAGATCATCGAGAACCTCCTGTACCCAGGAGGTTCCGTGGCCCCATCCACCAGTGTAGTTAGCCGTCTACACGAGTGACATTTCCCCAATGTCGTTCCTGGTACCTCAACCCAACCGTCACCCCGAAAAAGATGTTGTGTCTGTAGCAGGAGTGGAATAAGGCGTGACACCCGCTATTTCTGTCCTGACTGCCCTGACCACCCTGCCCTATGCTTTGGAGAGTGTTTCCGGAAGTACCACACACAGGTACACTTAGCATAGGGATTGCATCTTAGAGAACAGGCACACAGGGCTATTAGGGCCCATTCACTCACAGCTGCTGCAAACCTTTCCTTTCACCTGGGACAAAGTGCATAATGCACTTCGCCACATCTTTGGGCGCTTTGCGCTTTGCACATTGGGAAAGGAGAGGTTTGTCCTATAAAGGTAAAAAAAACACCAGTAAGCAAAAAAGTTAAAGTTCAGTTTCAAAAGTTAAATAAAGTTTCTATGTTCTGTTCTAAAGTTATTATAAAGTTAATAAATTTTATTGCGTTGCGGCCTGGTTTTTTCTTTTTTGTTTTGTTTTTTTTACCTTCCAGGTGGACCAACCGATCGACTAGCTGCAGCACTGATGTGCATTCTGACAGAAGCATTGCGCTGCTGTAAGATTACACACAAGTCGGTGTATGCGGCGCTGCAAGACGAGATTTCTCCTCTGCAGTAAAAGATACGTTTGCCAAGGCATATGAGCTGAGGAGGAGGCGGCGTTCCTATGCTTTGGCAAACACTTTGTATATAAAAAAAATAAAAAATCCCGGCAATGATTTATTCATCCACATCGATTGATGTGAATGGAGAAATCTGGTTTGCCAGGGCATACGAGCTAAGTGGGTATGGATATTGGGCGGAGCTCCTATGTCCTGGCAGACACTTTCCCCTCCTTTTTTTTTTTTGGCAGAGATTTTTTCATCCACATTGATCGATGCGAATGAAGAAATCTGTGTCGTTCATTTTTTCTTTTAGCCCAGAGGCTGAACGGAAAAAAAAAATCTCATTACCTGTATGCCCAATATAAGGAGAATAGCAGAAACTCCTAATGCTGGCCATATATGTAATGATTGCGGAGACCCTCAAATGCCAGGGCAGTACAAACACCCCACAAATGACCCATTTTGGAAAAAAGACACCCCAAGGTATTCGCTGAGGGGCATATTGAGTCCATGAAAGATTGACATTTTTGTCCCAAGTTAGCGGAAATTGAGACTTTGTGAGAAAAAACAAAAACAAAAAAAAAATTCCGCTAACTTATGCCCCAAAAAAAAAATTCTATGAACTCGCCAGGCCCCTCATTGAATACCTTCGGGTGTCTTCTTTCCAAAGTGGGGTCACATGTGGGGTATTTATACTGCCCTGGCTTTTTAGGGGCCCTAAAGCGTGAGAAGAAGTCTGGGATCCAAATGTCTAAAAATGCCCTCCTAAAAGGAATTTGGGCACCTTTGCGCATCTAGGCTGCAAAAAAGTGTCACACATCTGGTATCGCCGTACTCAGGAGAAGTTGGGGAATGTGTTTTGGGGTGTCATTTTACATATACCCATGCTGGGTGAGATAAATATCTTGGTCAAATGCCAACTTTGTATAAAAAACTGGGAAAAGTTGTCTTTTGCCAAGATATTTCTCTCACCCAGCATGGGTATATGTAAAATGACACCCCAAAACACATCCCCCAACTTCTCCTGAATACGGAGATACCACATGTGTGACACTTTATTGCAGCCTAGGTGAGCAATGGGGCACATATTCCAAAGTGCACCTTTCGGATTTCGCAGGCCATTTTTTACACATTTTGATTGCAAGGTACTTCTCACGCATTTGGGCCCCTAAATTGCCAGGGCAGTATAACTACTCCACAAGTGACCCCATTTTGTAAAGAAGACACCCCAAGGTATTCCGTGAGGGGCACGGCGAGTTCCTAGAATTTTTTATTTTTTGTCACAAGTTAGCGGAAAATGATGATTTTTTATATATTTTTTTTTTCCTTACAAAGTCTCATATTCCACAAACTTGCGACAAAAAATAAAAAAACTCTAGGAACTCGCCATTCCCCTCACGGAATACCTTAGTAGTTATACTGCCCTGGCAATTTAGGGGCCCAAATGTGTGAGAAGTACTTTGCAATCAAAATGTGTAAAAAAAATGGCCTGCGAAATCCGAAAAGGTGCACTTTGGAATATGTGCCCCTTTGCCCACCTAGGCTGCAAAAAAGTGTCACACATCTGGTATCGCGGTACTCAGGAGAAGTTGGGGAATGTGTTTTGCCAAGATATTTCTCTCACCCATCACAAACTCATCAGTAGACTGACAATCATCACCTGCAGGTACATATAAAAGGGACATTATTTGTCCTACACAGAACTTCAATGCATATTGATAATAGCAGTAGTCCTTGATAATCGTTGAGTATATGGCCTACACATAATTATTAAGCAATTGGATAATATCAGCATTTATGGTTGGTGTAGGCCTTATAATCCACCGTTAATCTCAGAATCATCTTGCTAAACCAGCAGCAGGCATATGGTTAATTAGTTTAAGGTCTACACATAGCCCTGACTCACTCTATAGACAGCAAAATGTTATTCGTTTTTAGCGTTATGTGTAAAAGAATATTAAAATTTTTTCTCTATTATTCGTTAATCCATTTTTTAGGGGGAAAATAAAATAAAAACAATTAAAGACATCAAGTTTCACCTATAAATAGAAGAAATAACTACTTTCTACATAAATACATTATTCTTAAATTTGACATAAACTTGACGGATTGATAATATTTAAAATAAATAAATAATAATTTTGTGTTATAAGAAAATAAATTTATATCCAGCCAATTAGATCATTAGTAACAAAAATGTTATCATTATTAAAAGAGCTCAATTAATAAGACTGAGAACAAATATCAAATTTATTTAGAAATAATTGTGGATACCCCACAAAAAAATATAAAAAAATAAAAAATCGGAAATAATAAGCAAAATGGTAAGGGCATGTTGTAAAAACTAAACAGCACGGATCCTTTATAGCGCACTTATTACAAAATTGTAAATGTCCTGGCATTGCTTCCGCCAAACAGACCGAAAAATGTGATTACATGACAGTTGAGTATAAGAATTCTGAAACTGGTGAGGAACATTATAGCTTTTTTAAAGCGGTGTCTATATATATTTTGCATGTGCAAATTATCATTACATAATTGTCAATATTTTAGAAAAATATATAAAAGTAACTATCCCTATATACATGTGTCATTCAGGCTTCATTAACAAAACCGGATTGTCACACGGATGAGTATAACGCCAGTCAGACCCAATCATGTAGATAGGTCAACACGGAAGTCGAGCCATCCCTCCCAGGACAACAGACAACACCATGTTCGAACCTTAATCCGTAGCAAAAAAAATAATAATAATAAAATAATTTTTTTGCATTAGGTTCATCAATAAGTCCAGTACAATTTTTAGTGCACAAGACCTTTTGAAAAGGGAAGGCCACATGCGGTCCACAACTTGCTACATCGTGAACCACAACACTGGCGCCCCAAACCCAATTTTTAAAAAAATAAAACATAATAAAATAAAATAAAGTAAAATAAATTAATTTTGTAAATGAAACCGAACAACACAGGATTCTTTTTTAAAATATTTTTTATTTAGATACATATTTCTTTGTATAAATATTGACAATACATAAGTAACACAGCACATGCATGAATATGAACAATCCAAACCATGTTTTTAGAATTCTACACTCTAGACTTGTTATAGTGCAAAGTAGAAAAAGTGATCCATGCTGGTTGCCTACGCAGGAATAATAACCTACATGTTTAACAGTTAACACTGTAGTAAAATGTAGACTCAAAAGTTATGATTCATAACTATTCCGAATAAGGGAATTAAATAACCGTTAAGTACCCGGTAAAAAAATATATATACTGTCGTAAAGGTCTCAAATATCTGGTTTTTAAATTAGGTCTAATGCTCCCTGAACCACTAGTTCACATTTGATACAAGATGCATGATGGCATTGTCTTCTTGAAGACTGCTCATGGCATCACGGCAGAAAACATTATTTAATGTATTATTAACCTGGTCACTTGATCTGTTGAATTAGTCCTGTGACCTAATTCTTTCAGAACATACTGTTGCTCAATGCTGAAGATACACTTGAACAACTGTAGCAACGCTAGAATATAGCACTGGACCCACAGGCTTGTACAGTAGGCACTAGGCATGATGGGCTTTTTTAGTTGAGCGTATCACTCTGGAACATGTTAAATCCTGAATCATCCGTCAACATAAAATTATGAAATTGCTCCAGAGTCCGATCTATAAGCTCCCTAGCATATACATTTTTCTTAGATCAAAATTAAATAAATATTATATGTTTTTTCATAAGGGTATTGAAAACAAATGTTCAGAACCAATGTCTTGAGTTCCCTTTTCATTGTGCTTTTTTTTTTTAAAAAACACCTACTTTCACTGTTAAACATTTCAAAGGATTTTGATTGTGGTTTTAGTAAGATTTTTTTCCCCAAAAAAATTTAAGTTATTGCCAATCAGTATAATAACGTTTATATTTGCATATATCTAAAATATCAACCTTTTACTTATCAGTTCTACACTTTAATTTTTTAAGTGTTTATAACATTTATTACACCCATTTTAGCACTCAGGTCAATCTATGAATATTTCGCTCTATGTTTGATACTTGACACTGTATTGACTTTTCTGTAAATTACAAACATCATTTTTACAGAAGCAGAAAATATATATTTCTGCATTGTTGTTTATGAAATTAAAAGAAAAAAGAATACTGATCAGAAAAATATATAAACACATTACTTAATTTTCAACTTGGTTGCTCCAATAATATTATCTAATAAAAATAATGTATTTAATTTTGAAAGTGTACTAAAGAAATAGTATTAAAGCTACAATTTAAGGCCAAAATAAATAGTAAACCTGTAAGACATCAGCATTGAAATGTAAACTATGTAGTTAAATTAATAGAAAAATAGTATACACATCAAAGCACAGATTGTAGTCTTATTAGGCCCCTACATGACTCATATAGATCAGGACAGTCAGCTGCATCCACCAGAGGATATTTGAAAATGGTATTGTATGAGGCCCACATATAGCTAGGCCCAAATCAGCTGGACATGCAGCAGCAGCAGTAGATCGAGTGTTTTTAGGCCCCTAGATGACTCATAGATATCAGGAGTCTGGACAGGCGGCAGCATCCAACAGAGGATAATTGAAAAAGGTATAGTGGTATAGTATGAGGCCCTCATATAGCTAGGCTCAAATCAGCAGAACATGCACCAGCAGCAGTAGATCGGATGTTTTTAGGCCCCCAGATGACTCAGATATATCAGGAGTCTGGACAGGCAGCAGCATCCAACAGAGGATATTTGAAAATGGTATTGAATGAGGCCCTCATATAGCTAGGCCCAAATACGCAGGACATGCAGCAGCAGCAGTAGATCGACTGTTTTTAGGCCTCTAGATGACTCATATATATCAGGAGTCTGGACAGGCAGCAGCATCCAACAGAGGATATTTGAAAATGGTATAGTATGAGTCCCACATATAGCTAGGCTCAAATCAGCAGGACATGCAGCAGAAGCAGTAGATCGATTGTTTTTAGGCCTCTAGATGACTCAAATATATCAGGAGTCTGGACAGGCAGCAGCATCCAACAGAGAATATTTGAAAATGGTATTGAATGAGGCCCACATATAGCTAGGCTCAAATCAGCAGGACATGCAGCAGCAGCAGTAGATCGACTGTTTTTAGGCCTCTAGATGACTCATATATATCAGGAGTCTGGACAGGCGGCAGCATCCAACAAAGGATATTTGAAAATGGTATTGAATGAGGCCCACATATAGCTATGCTCAAATACGCAGGACATGCAGCAGCAGCAGTAGATCGACTGTTTTTAGGCCTCTAGATGACTCATATATATCAGGAGTTTGGACAGGCGGCAGCATCCAACAGAGGATATTTGAAAATGGTATTGAATGAGGCCCACATATAGCTAGGCCCAAATCAGCAGGACATGCAGCAGCAGCAGTAGATACAGTGTTTTTAGGCCCCTAGATGACTCAGATATATCAGGAGTCTGGACAGGAGACAGCATCCAACAGAGGATATTTGAAAATGGTATTGAATGAGGCCCACATATAGCTAGGCCCAAATCAGCAGGACATGAAGCATCAGCAGTAGATCGAGTGTTTTTAGGCCCCTAGATGACTCAGATATATCAGGATTTTGGACAGGCGGCAGCATCCAAAAGACCTATTTTGAAAATGGTTTTAAATGAGGCCCACATATAGCTAGGCTCAAATCAGCAGAACAAGCAGCAGCAGCAGTAGATCGAGTGTATTTATGCCCCTAGATGACTCATATATATCAGGAGTCTTGACAGGCGGCAGCATCCAACAGAGGATATTTGAAAATGGTATTAAATGAGGCCCACATATAGCTAGGCTCAAATCAGCAGGACATGCAGCAGCAGCAGTAGATCGAGTGTTTTTAGGCCCCTAGATGACTCAAATATATCAGGAGTCTGGACAGGCGGCAGCATCCAACAGAGGATATTTGAAAATGGTATTGAATGAGGCCCTCATATAGCTAGGCCCAAATCAGCAGGACATGCAGCAGCAGCAGTAGATAGAGTGTTTTTAGGCCCCTAGATGACTCAAATATATCAAGAGTCTGGACAGGCGGCAGCATCCAACAGAGTATATTTGAAAATGGTAATGAATGAGGCCCACAAATAGCTAGGCCCAAATCAGCGGGACATGTAGCAGCAGCAGTAGATCGAGTGTTTTTAGGCCCCTAGATGACTCAGATATATCAGGAGTCTGGACATGCGGCAGCATCCAACAGAGGATATTTGAAAATGGTATAGTATGAGTCCCACATATAGCTAGGCTCAAATCAGCAGGACATGCAGCAGCAGCAGTAGATCGATTGTTTTTAGGCCTCTAGATGACTCAAATATATCAGGAGTCTGGACAGGCAGCAGCATCCAACAGAGAATATTTGAAAATGGTATTGAATGAGGCCCACATATAGCTAGGCTCAAATCAGCAGGACATGCAGCAGCAGCAGTAGATTTTGTGTTTTTAGGCCGCTAGATGACACAGATATATCAGGAGTCTGGACAGGCAGGAGCATCCAACAGCGGATATTTGAAAATGGTATTAACTGAGGCCCACATATAGCTAGGCTAAAATCAGCAGGACTTGCATCAGCAGCATTAGATCGAGTGTTTTTAGGCCTCTAGATGACACAGCTATATCAGGAGTCTGTACAGGCAGCAGCATCCAACAGAGGATATTTGAAAATGGTATAGTATGAGGCCCACATATAGCTAGGCCCAAATAAGCAGGACATGCAGCAGCAGCAGTAGATCGAGTATTTTAAGGCCCCTAGATTATTTAGATATATCAGGAGTCTGGACAGGCGGCAGCATCCAACAGAGGATATTTGAAAATGGTATTGAATGAGGCCCACATATAGCTAGGCTCAAATCAGCAGGACATGCAGCAGCAGCAGTAGATTTTGTGTTTTTAGGCCGCTAGATGACACAGATATATCAGGAGTCTGGACAGGCAGGAGCATCCAACAGCGGATATTTGAAAATGGTATTAACTGAGGCCCACATATAGCTAGGCTAAAATCAGCAGGACTTGCATCAGCAGCATTAGATCGAGTGTTTTTAGGCCTCTAGATGACACAGCTATATCAGGAGTCTGTACAGGCAGCAGCATCCAACAGAGGATATTTGAAAATGGTATAGTATGAGGCCCACATATAGCTAGGCCCAAATAAGCAGGACATGCAGCAGCAGCAGTAGATCGAGTATTTTAAGGCCCCTAGATTATTTAGATATATCAGGAGTCTGGACAGGCGGCAGCATCCAACAGAGGATATTTGAAAATGGTATTGAATGAGGCCCACATATAGCTAGGCTCAAATCAGCAGGACATGCAGCAGCAGCAGTAGATCGAGTATTTTTAGGCCCCTAGATGACGCATATATATCAGGAGTCTGGACAGGCGGCAGCATCCAACAGAGGATATTTGAAAATGGTATTGAATGAGGCCCAAATATAGCTAGGCCCAAATCAGCATGAGATGCAGCAGCAGTAGATATTGTTTTTAGGCCCCTAGATGACTCAAATATATCAGGATTTTGGACAGGCGGCAGCATGCAAAAGAGGATATTTAAAAATGGTATTAAATGAGGCCCGCATATAGCTAGGCTCTAATCAGCATAAGATGCAGCAGCAGTAGATCGAGTGTATTTATGCCCCTAGATGACTCAGATATATCAGGAGTCAGGACAGGCAGCAGCATCCAACAGAGGATATTTGAAAATGGTATAGTATGAGGCCCACATATAGCTAGGCTCAAATCAGCAGGACATGCAGCAGCATCAGCAGTAGATCGAGTGTTTTTATGCCGCTAGATGACTCAGATATATCAGGAGTCTGGTCAGACGGCAGCATCCAACATATGATATTTGAAAATGGTATTGAATGAGGCCCACATATAGCTAGTCTTAAATCAGCATGAGATGCAACAGCAGCAGCAGCAGTAGATCAAGTGTTTTTAGGCCCCTAGATGACCTAGATATATCAGGAGTCTGGACAGGCGGCAGCATCCAACAGAGGTTATTTGAAAATTGTATGAAATGAGGCCCACATATAGCTAGGCTTAAATCAGCAGGACATGTAGCAGCAGCAGTAGATATAGTGTTTTTAGGCCCCTAGATGACTCATATATATCAGGAGTCTGGACAGGAGGCAGCATCCAACAGAGGATATTTGAAAATGGTATTGAATGAGGCCCACACATAGCTAGGCTCAAATCAGCAGGACATGCAGCAGCAGCAGTAGATCGAGTGTTTTTAGGCCCCTAGATGTCTCATATATATCAGGAGTAGGGATGAGCGAACCCGAACTGTATGGTTCGGGTTCGTACCGAATTTTGGGGTGTCCGTGACACGGACCCAAAAATTTTCGTAAAAGTCCGGGTTCGGTGTTTGTCGCTTTCTTGGCGCTTTTTGAAAGGCTGCAAAGCAGCTAATCAACAAGCATCATACTACTTGCCCCAAGAGGCCGTCACAGCCATGCCTACTATTGGCATGGCTGTGATTGGCCTTTGCAGCATGTGACCCAGCCTCTATTTAAGCTGGAGTCACGTAGCGCCGCACGTCACTCTGCTCTGATCAGTGTAGGGAGAGGTTGCAGCTACGACGTTAGGGCGAGATTAGGCAGTGATTAACTCCTCCAAACGACTTCATTCAGTGATCGATCTACAGCTGTGGATCATTGAACTGCTGCTATTCAATTGCTCACTGTTTTTAGGCTGCCCAGAGCGTTTTTCATTCACTTTTTTCTGGGGTGATCGGCGGCCATTTTGTGTCTTGCTGCCACCAAGTACATTTAACCCTCAATAGTGTGGTTATTTTTTGGCTATATCCTACATCAGGGGCAAGCTGTCACCAAGTGCATTTAACCCCCAATAGTGTGGTTGTTTTTTGGCTATATCCTACATCGGTCAAGCTGTCAAACCAAGTGCATTTAACCATCAATAGTGTGGTTATTTTTTGGCCATATACTACATCAGGGCAAGCTGAGCCTGTCACCAAGTACATTTAACCATCAATAGTGTGGCAATTTTTTTGGCTATATCCTACATCAGGGTCAAGCTGTCACCAAGTGCATTTAACCATCAATAGTGTGGTTATTTTTTGGCCATATACTACATCAGGGGCAAGCTGAACCTGTCACCAAGTGAATTTAACCCTCAATAGTGTGGTTGTTTTTTGGCTATATCCTACATCAGGGTCAAGCTGTCACACCAAGTGCATTTAACCCTCAATAGTGTGGTTATTTTTTGGCTATATCCTACATCAGGGTCAAGCTGTCACACCAAGTGCATTTAAACATCAATAGTGTGGTTATTTTTTGGCCATATACTACATCAGGGGCAAGCTGAGCCTGTCACCAAGTGTATTTAACCCTTAATAGTGTGGTTGTTTTTTGGCTATATCCTACATCAGGGTCAAGCTGTCACACCAAGTGCATTTAACCATCAATAGTGTGGTTATTTTTTGGCCATATACTACATCAGGGGCAAGCTGAGCCTGTCACCAAGTGTATTTAACCCTTAATAGTGTGGTTGTTTTTTGGCTATATCCTACATCAGGGTCAAGCTGTCACACCAAGTGCATTTAACCATCAATAGTGTGGTTATTTTTTGGCTATATCCTACATCAGGGGCTTGGCTGTGCTTGCCATTTTATTGAGAGGTTAAATACAATTGCCAAAATAGCAGTACCCTAAATCTGGTGTTTCAGCTGTGGCCAGCCAATTGTAATACTGTCTGCTGTCTGGCAAAGGATATATTTTTGTTCAGGGTTAAAATACAATTCCCAACTTAGCAATTCTCTAAATTAGTGGTTTCTGCTGTATCAGGCCTACTTTAAATCTATCCCTAAAAGGGTATATTAGATTCAAGGTGCTGATGGGGTCATTCTCAGTAACTTCACACACACGCCACTGTGCATATCCAAGTCTAATTCTGTCCGTAAACGTATACCTGTCACCCAGCGCCTAAATAATAGGCCTCAAATTTATATTCAGCTAAATCTGTGGTTACTGCTGTGCCTGTATTAGTGTAATACGGTACCCAAATAGATAGCCAGACAGTGTTAGGTGTCTGTAAAAAAAGGCCTGAATTTGAATACAATACATTGGGCCAAATAATATTTTTGTTGTTGTGGTGAACGATAACAATGAGGAAAACATCTAGTAAAGGAGGCGGAAGCGGACATGGCCGTGGTGGTGTTAGTGGACCCTCTGGTGCTGGGAGAAGACGTGGCCGTTCTGCCACATCCACACGTCCTAGTGTACCAACTACCTCAGGTCCCAGTAGCCGCCAGAATTTACAGCGATATTTGGTGGGGCCCAATGCCGTTCTAAGGATGGTAAGGCCTGAGCAGGTACAGGCATTAGTCAATTGGGTGGCCGACAGTGGATCCAGCACGTTCACATTATCTCCCACCCAGTCTTCTGCAGAAAGCGCACAGATGGCGCCTGAAAACCAAGCCCATTAGTCTGTCACATCACCCCCATGCATACCAGGGAAACTGTCTGAGCCTCAAGTTATGCAGCAGTCTCTTATGCTGTTTGAAGACTCCGCTGGCAGGGTTTCCCAAGGGCATCCACCTAGCCCTTCCCCAGCGGTGGAAGACATAGAATGCACTGACGCACAACCACTTATGTTTCCTGATGATGAGGACATGGGAATACCACCTCAGCACGTCTCTGATGATGACGAAACACAGGTGCCAACTGCTGTGTCTTTCTGCAGTGTGCAGACTGAACAGGAGGTCAGGGATCAAGACTGGGTGGAAGACGATGCAGGGGACGATGAGGTCCTAGACCCCACATGGAATGAAGGTCGTGCCACTGACTTTCACAGTTCGGAGGAAGAGGCAGTGGTGAGACCGAGCCAACAGCGTAGCAAAAGAGGGAGCAGTGGGCAAAAGCAGAACACCCGCCGCCAAGAGACTCCGCCTGCTACTGCCCGCCGCCATCTGGGACCGAGCACCCCAAAGGCAGCTTCAAGGAGTTCCCTGGCATGGCACTTCTTCAAACAATGTGCTGACGACAAGACCCGGGTGGTTTGCACACTGTGCCATCAGAGCCTGAAGCGAGGCATTAACGTTCTGAACCTTAGCACAACCTGCATGACCAGGCACCTGCATTCAAAGCATGAACTGCAGTGGAGTAAACACCTTAAAAAGAAGAAAGTCACTCAGGCTCCCCTTGCTTCCTCTTCTGCTGCTGCCACCTCGGCTTCTTCTGCTGCTGCCGCCTCGGCCTCTTCCTCCGCCTCTGGAGGAACATTGGTACCTGCCGCCCAGCAAACAGGGGATGTACCACCAACACCAGCACCTCCGTCTTCCGACCTGGGTATAGGGGCGAAAGACTAATTGAACCATCTAGTAGCTGGTACCCTCCGAAGTTTCCCTAAGGATAGCTGGCGCTCACTCGTACCAACCCTCTCGAAGCAGTTTTATCCGGTAAAGCGAATGATTTGAGGTTGAAACAATCTCAACCTATTCTCAAACTTTAAATGGGTAAGAAGCCCGGCACGCCGGCTCGGAGCCGGGCGTGGAATGCGAACGCCCAGTGGGCCACTTTTGGTAAGCAGAACTGGCGCTGCGGGATGAACCGAACGCCGGGTTAAGGCGCCCGATGCCGATGATCATCAGACCCCAGAAAAGGTGTTGGTTGATATAGACAGCAGGACGGTGGACATGGAAGTCGGAATCCGCTAAGGAGTGTGTAATAACTCACCTGCCGAATCAACTAGCTCTGAAAATGGATGGCGCTGAAGCGTCGGGCCCATTCGGAAGGGACGGGCGATGGCCTCCGTCGCCCTCGGACGATCGAAAGGGAGTCGGGTTCAGATCCCCGAACCCGGAGCGGCGGAGACGGGCGCCCCTTCTTCTCCCCTCCCCCCCCCCCCGTCGCAGGGCAGGGGAGGCGGCGGGAGGGCGTCCAGTGCGGCAACGCGACCGATCCCGGAGAAGCCGGCGGGAGCCCCAGGGAGAGTTCTCTTTTCTTTGTGAAAACGTCTTGGAAAGCGTCGCGGTTCCGGCGGCATCCGGTGAGCTCTCGATGGCCCTTGAAAATCCGGGGGAGCTGGTGTAAATCATCAGCTGTCAGACGCCAGGCAAGGGGGTGACTCTGTGACATTGGCTTCTTGCAATCAACCATTTCCTTTACAGACACCTGATTGTGGGCAGATGAGATGGAACTGCTGAAGGTGAGAGGCGGTGTGGCGGGTGGTTGAGATGGGGCAAGGAGGACAGCAGTGGTTGACGTGGCTGAAGATGCTGGACCAGGAGGAGGATGTTGGCTTTGAGCTTGTGTGCTGCTTCTACTCGTCATCATGTGTTGATCCCATAGGCGTTTGTGATGTGCGATCATGTGCCTTCGCAAAGCAGTTGTACCTAGGTGGGTGTTGGATTTCCCACGACTCAGTTTCTTTTGGCACAGGTTGCAAATGGCATTGCTGTTGTCAGAGGCAGACACACAAAAAAATGCCACATTTCTGAGCTTTGCAATGACGGCATTCTGGTGGTGGGAACAGCATGCGTTGATTGCCGTGCTGTCTGGCTGACCCCGGGTGCCGATACCTGCAAATTACCCACTCCCGACTCGGGGAGGTAGTGACGAAAAATAACAATACAGGACTCTTTCGAGGCCCTGTAATTGGAATGAGTACACTTTAAATCCTTTAACGAGGATCTATTGGAGGGCAAGTCTGGTGCCAGCAGCCGCGGTGTGAGGAGGTGTGTCTGCTGAGCTCTCTGAACCTCCACAGCACAGGCCTCTCTGGGGAGTTTCCTAACATCTGCTCCCCAGGAGGAGTTCCAGACTTGCGGGGAGTTTTACCATCTCTCCCCAGCCCAGGCCCTGCCTCTCCCTAGGGAGCTGGCAGGGTCCTGTGGCCATGTCGTCCCGCAAGGGTGCCCCTGTTCCCCGGCTTGGGTCGGAGGGGAGCATGGACGCGAGGCGACCGACCCTGAATGACGGCGGCGAGGGGGTGAGAACAACCGGACGCAGAGGAAGCCAAGTCCCCCCTGAGGACCCGAGGACGTCAGGAAAGAAAAATCTTCCAGCAAGAGGCCGAGAGGTGTCGTCCCAGGTAGGATGGGGGTCCCGGTGGGAGGGAGAGAACACCCTCACCTACAGCGCTCGTGTAGCGGCCCACCTACGGGAATACGATACGCTGGGACGGCACCTCAAAGCCGTAAGGAAGGAGTTGAAGGAGACGAGGGCCAGATCCACCATCTCCTCTAATTCAAAGAGGCCCCCCCTCAGAGAGAAGATTAGGGTCCTGAAAGAGGACCTGGAGGCCTCTCTGTGGCGGCATGAGCAATTACTGGAGGGAAGTGGTCCCTTCAGGGAAAAACTTGAAAACGGAGATCGTTTCAGGGAGATGGAGGCTGTGAGGAGAGGGGAGCCGTGCAGGGGTGCGGAGAGTAAGGAGGAGGAGTTAGAAATGGACTCCGAATCTCTGGCATCCCAAGCAGGCCCCCAAACCTTGCAGCCCGAACCAGCCCTCCCGGTAACCCCAGTGATGGAGGGATATAGTGACATTCCACTGAAGCAGGAGGAAATGCTCTTACCTACATTACCATCTTCAGATGAGGCATCATGCATGGAAAGTAGCAGTGAGGAGGCCGGGTTGCTGAGAGAAATCAGAATGCTAGAATCGCCAGCAATGAACTTTCAGGGTTTTGCCTTTGGAGAAGACCTGCTGGATGAGGATGGCAAGAGAAAAAAAAAAAAGAAAAACAGCAAGAAGCAAGAAAGCATTCAGACTCGTTTAGTCTATACACGCTTGGTGGAGGCTGAAAAGTCTTCACCAGGCGTGTATCCCGCTAAACCCCCTGTCTCGGCATCTGAGGTGGTGTCTGAGCGGAGGAGCGGGGAGATTAGGCTGTCCAAAATGGCGCCGGACGCCATCCTTGCATGTGGAGGCAGGGAGGAGGTGCCTGTAGAAGGATGGATCCGGCAGCCAAGTATTGAAAATGGAGGGGGTGGGCGGGAGAATCAGGGGACCCCGCCCACCGCCTTGTCAGTCACTCCGTCCGCCGCTCTAGCTACCGCCCTGCCTGCCGCCCCGGTGTGTGGGGTGGTGCCGGGGCGGTGTGACGATGAGGTCACCATCCCTCCTACACGGGGTGGTGATAGCTCTGGGTCCCCGCCTGCAGCTGCAAAAGTGCGGTGGGGATCGAAGGAGGAGGCGGTGGGCGGCGAGGTGGGCGTGGCCGGAGGCGTGGCCTGTTACATGACCGGGGGCGTGGCCTGGGGTGTGTCTGGGGGTCCGTCCGGGTGTCCTCCTGCCGACGCACATGGGGGCGTGGCCGGGGGGGTGCCCGGCCGTGCCTCTGGACGCACCTCTAAAGCTGAGAGTACGAATGCAGGCGGTAAGCGCCTGCGTACAGGAGAATCGGGTGTCGGGGCGACTGGGGTAGATATGGCTGTGGTACCCCGGTCCACGAAGAAAGGTGTTATTTTTCCGGAGCAGGTGGCCAGGTACATTGCCACTGGACACGCCCCCTCTGTGTCCGCCTCCTCCTCCAGTGCTGAATTAAGTGCTGGGGAGGGGGGGAGGGTGGTAATCAAAGCCCAAGTCTTAAGGGCAGGGGGGGGCTTGGCCAGTGGCAATGAAGGTAGCAGGGGGTACAGTGGGAACAGTAGGAACAATAAGGGTAATAATAATAAAGTAAATAATAATAAAGTAAATAATAAAGTGAGAGACAGCAGGATAAATGAAAATAATATGGCACCTGCTGTTAAACCACCTGCTGCAGCAGCTGTCCCAGCAGAGGGAAAGGGTGCATGTGAGCAGGGTGGTGGTAGGGGTATTGGTGGAGGTGCTGCATCTGGTCCCAAAGGTGGGATGGATGCTGGGGGTCAGCGGACCGTCGCTGAAAAAGCGGTGGCTGCGGCTCCTGGTGTCCGCCCTCCGGAGGGATCCGGTGCGGCATCTAGTACTAGTTTAGTGGGGGGAGCCGGTTCGGTTGCCCCTCCTGCGGCCGTAACGCCTGGCAGAAGTTATGCCGGTGTGGCTGCGGCCGTGGGGGGGGAGGGGCTATCCTCGTTGGCTTCCTCATTCCCGGGAGTCGCGGTTGGTGACTTGCAGCGGCGACTCCTGGAGGCCCTCAAAAGGGGTGAGAGTTCAATGTTAGTAGAGGGTGAGAAAGTTGACCTATCCTTATGGATAGACAGGCACGGCCTGCGGGCTTTCCGAGAGGAAAGGGGGGGCGAGACCACCTGGTCCCTGCCCACAACCGGACCTGGGACCAGACGGAATGTAGTCTGTCTCAAGTGGAGAAGCAATGATGCCTGTCCTACAAGAAAAAGGGTGGTGGAGCTCCTGCTTGGGATGGGTTTCAGGGTGGCTGACATCTTCGCCCTGATACATCCCTATGGTTCCAGGGAGTTTGACGTCAGCTTTGCCCGGCCGGAGGGCCTAGAGCTTTTCTGGTCCGGGTATGAGCTGGCGAAGAACTCACCGGATTGGAAGGGATTTTTCGCCCAGGCGATATCCCGTCAGAACAACGTCAAGAAAGTGACCGTTTTGACCCTTAACGAATCACTTTCTTGCGTTGACATTCTGACCTGGCTTAGCAGGTACGGTGACGTCCAGGGTGTGCCATCTAAAAACCTGGACGAATTTGGCATTTGGTCGGGAGCCTGGACTTTTAATATAAAGTTGAAATGTCTGGGAAGTACGGTTTCCCACATTCCATCCTCTGCCTTCATCGGCCGGGATAGGATTCTCGTCTTCTACAGGGGGCAGCCTAAGCTCTGTCACAAGTGCGGCAGCCCTTCACACTTCAGCGCCAGCTGCCAAGTGCAGAAGTGCGCGTTGTGTGGAGGTACAGGTCACCTTGCTGCATCTGTGTGGTGTGCTCGGACACCCATTTAGTCGTTGTCCCCTCTCAGAGGTTAATGCGGCCCGAGCTCACGCAGGAGCGGGCCGGGAGGTCCCTTCGGCTGAGGCGGGTGCTGGCGGAGACGGTTGAGTTGAGGGGTCAGTGAAGACCAAGAGCGGTCCGTCCCGGCAGAGGCGGAGGAAGAGACGCCAGGCGGAGAGGGGGCAGAAGGAACCCTGCCACAATGGGGTGATGTCTGCACCTCCCCAAACGGCTGACTCCCGTAGTTCGGAGACCCTAGGGGACAGGGAGCTAAGTGCGGAAGTCGAGAGACTAGACCGAGCCGATGGGACCCAGTCTTCGCACTACGAAAGCGTATCAGAGGGTGGTGAGACTGGGTCCTATACCAACAGACGGAAGCGGTACTCAAAAAAGATCAAGAGCCCGACCAAAGCAGCCAGGGAAGGCGCAACTGGCTCCCCTCTTGAGCTCTCCAACCGGTATCTCACTTTGGATGAGACCTCCGCCTCCTCTTCATCCGGGGAGGAGGTAGGAAGTGGGGTACCGGGGGCGAGGGTGGGAGGGCTTCCAGGAGGCCCCGAGCCCCTCTCTGGTGCGGATGCAAGGTCCCCAGAAGAGGAGGCAAATCAGACTCCCGGAACCGAGAAAGGCAGGGGCGGTACGCAAGAGGGAGCTGTGGTGACAGATGGTATGGACACCACCGTCTCCCTCAAAAGAGGACATGCCGCCTTAGAGGATAGCCCCGGGAGGGGTAGGAGTAGTAAGAAGGAAGGAGGACGTTCAGCTTAAACACCAAGTATGGCGGTACCCACTCGGCTCACGCTGGCGACCATTAATGTCGCCAGCATAAAATCTGATGCGGCTCGCTACGCAGCCTTTGATTTTTTCAGCCATGTTGAAGCTGATGTTTTATTTTTACAGGAGACCAGGCTGTCAAACTTGGCAGAGGTGCACAAAGCAAAGAGGGAGTGGAGATCTGGGCCCTCCTTCTGGTCTCTTGCGGCTGAGCCGTATAGCGGAGTGGCGGTCCTTTTCACCGTACCGGTAGAATGCCGACGGGTGGTTGAGCTGGAAATGGGGAGGTGTTTGATTTTAGATATCCTCATGAAGGGACAGGAACTGCGCCTAATTAACATCTATGGGCCCCAGTCCAAGTGGGACAGGAAATGTCTCTTTATGAGGATCAAGCCTTTCCTTTTTACAAGCCGGCAAGTGGTCTTTGGTGGGGACTTCAACACCATCGTGAGGTCCCAAGATAGGGGAGGCACCAGAGACCGGCTGGCTTATGATAGTATAGCTTTAAATAGTATAGCTAGTGAGGCTCGTCTGGTGGATGTCCACATTAGGCACACCCCAGACCACGGGGGTTTCACTTACTATAGAGGAGATAGGATTAGGTCTAGAATAGACAGGTTTTTTTTTTTTAAGGAGGAGGCTACTTTCTCGCCCTTAAGGGTTGTGGAGTTAGAATTCTCCGACCACTGTCTGATTATATTTTCTCTGAATATTTCAGAATCCCCCCAAATGGGAAGAGTTTACTAGAAGCTGAATGCGGGAGTCCTGGAGGAAGCAGAGGTGAGACAATCCTTTGAGGACTTTCTTCAGAATCAGGTAACCTTGCTGGATCTCTGTGACACTAAGTCGGAGTGGTGGGAGGTATTCAAAGATCGGGCTGCAAAGTTCTTCCGCCATCTCTCGAGCCTCAGGTCTCTGGACAGGTACCGCCTGTATCAGAGTCTGAGGAGGAAACTCGAAGATCTGGTCTCGACTGGAGGTAGCCGCGAGGATATCTCCAGGGTGAAATCTTTGCTCAAGAGGTGCCAGTATGATAGACACGCATCTTTGGTTTTTGAGAGGGACTTCGGGAGGTACCGCTCGCCCGACCCCTACAGAAACTGTAAGATGTCAGTGAAGAGTAAGTTAATAACAGGACTGATTGATGGTACGGGGTCTCTGAACAGGTCCAGATCAGGGATCCTGGAAGTCGTCAGATCCTTTTACTCGCGCCTCTTGTGGAAGAGGGATCTGGATCGGGACAAGATGTCGGCTTTCCTGGCTGAAATCACCCCTGAGTCAGACGCTCACCTCTCTTTTGACGTTTTGGTAGAAGAGATCAGAAAGGAGGAAGTTATCCTGGCGGTGGAAGGGTTAGCTCTGAAGAAGTCGCCAGGCCCGGATGGCTTAACATCCGAGTTTTATAAGACCTTTAAGGACTCTTTATGTCCCCTCTTGACTGAGATATTCAATAAGTGTCTATCCTCGGGCACTCTGCCTCAGTCAATGAGGAGGTCAGCCCTGATCCTTCTGTCAAAGGGTAAAGATCCGAGCCATATTGAGAACTGGCGTCCCATAGCACTTCTCAATACAGACATAAAGATTCTGGCCAAGATACTGTTTAACAGGCTGGTGAAATTTGCGCCTCGGCTCCTTTCGGTGGCTCAACATTGCTCAGTTCCAGGCGGCAGCACTTTTAGTGCTGTCCTCGGTGTCCGAGAGGCAGTGGAACGGAGTAGGGCAGGCCACTGGAGGGGGTACATGCTGTCCTTAGATCAAGCAAAGGCGTTTGATCGGGTAAACCACGAGTACCTCTGGTCGGTCCTTCTGAAGTATGGCCTGCCGGGGGGGGGGGGGGGGGTTTGTCGATTGGTTAAAGATCTTGTATGCGGTGGCGGAGAGTTTCCCGCTTGTGAGCGGTTGGTCTGGCTGCCCTTTTGAGGTTGGGTCTGGCGTTTGCCAGGGTTGTCCTTTAAGCCCGCTTTTATACGTGTTCGCGATTGATCCCTTTCTTAAGAGGGTCAATCGTGGACCGTTGGCGGGAGTCGGGATGGATCGGGCAGCGCCGGAAGCCACTCTGAGGACAGTAGCGTAGGCCGACGATGTCACCATTTTCGTGTCCTCGAAAGGGGAGGCGGAATACGTGATGTCTGAGGTGGATCGCTACTCGGAGGCATCCGGGTCCATGATCAATCGGGATAAGTGTGAGAGTCTCTGGCTGGGAGGGGGTGATCCAACTTTCGATCTCCCGGACACCCTCCCAGGGCCCCAGTCGTCAGCCAAAGTCCTAGGCATCCATTTCGGCCATGGGGATTATCCCACCCAAAATTGGGACGACAGGCTTAAGATCGCCGCTCAGAAGGTCGACCAGTGGAAGGGCTGGTCTTTGACCCTCAGGGAAAGGGTGCACCTGATCAAAGCTTTCCTGCTCCCTTTGCTAATCTATTTGGGCAGTGTGTGTATCTTGCCAGAGCCTCTCTGGACTCGGGTTTACAGTCTGTTCTTCCAGCTTTTATGGGGGAATAGACTGAACCTGATCAAGAGGGAGGTGACTTACCGCACGAGGAGACTAGGGGGGTTATCTATGGTCAACCCCGTGGTGTTTCTTGTAAACACATTTGTTAAGGCAAATTTGGCGAACCTCTGGATGGAGAGGGCTTCTCCGTGGGTAGTCTCCTGCCGGGGGTGGTTTCGGCCTTTCTTCCAGGAATGGGAGACAGGAGGGCGAGTGAAGGACTTGCGCACGCCTCACGGATATCTCCCGGCTTATGTCACCCCGATTCTGAAGGTAATCCGCCGGTGGGGTTTGGAGGTAGGGGAAATCAGGACTCTGTCAAGGATGTCCCTTGACGAGGGGGTCTTGTTGTCCCACTTCCAAAAGCCCCTGGCCCTCAAGGATTGCCCAAGCCGGGATCTAGACAAGGGGTTACAGTTGCTAAATTCTGCAAGGATCCCCTTGAAGTTTTGGGACTTGGCTTGGCGCTGCTTTCACGGGAGGCTGTATGTAAGGGACAATCTGAAGTACAGGAACTCTGAGGAAAGGGGTTGTCCCCGGGAGGAGTGCGGCTCCATACTGGAAAGTATGGAGCACTTCCTGCTTCAGTGTCCCTTTAATACAGCAGTGTACAAACGGGTGGGAGCTTCCATTGGCTGGCCTAGGCTAGCCAGCTTCTCCTACGCGGAGTGGGCCTATGGGGTGCTCAGAGACCTGGGAAGAAGGGACCTGTGCACATGAATTTTTAGTTAGCATAGTGGTTAGGTACTACACATGGAATGCACGGTGTTTAGTGTCAACAAGGCAGAAAGTCCTCCCAGTGGATGAGGTGTGTAGGAACATTCTGGGGGACCTGGTGAAGGTACGTTCTCTTGAGTATGAAAGACTGGGTACCAGTAGGGCCTCTCTCCTCTGGAGAGGCTTTGCATTTAGTGTACCGTAGTTTAGTAGTACTCCTCTTGGTGGTGGGCTGATGCTATCACCCTAGATTTTTGTTTTTGAAAGAAAGTATGTTTTTTTAAAAGGCTTGCAAAGGCCGAACTTGGTCCTTCGGGATTGGTTTGGTGTGGGTTGTAGTGGTGTTGTGTGTATAAGAATGTAGTTTATATATATATATATATATATATATATGTATATTTATTATGTTAAGTTGAGGATAGGGCAAGTGGGGGTTAGTTAGTTAGGTTGGGTGGGTTAGGGAGAGGGGAGGGCACTTTTTTAAGTGTGGGGAGGCCTGCATCCAGCCCAGGACTACGCGGACATGGGAGGACATGGGGCGAGGGCTGGATGTGGGTGGTGGTGGAGGGGCTGGCCTCGGACTATGCGGACATGCTGAGGACATGAGGCGGAGGTCAGCCCTGAGGGTCTTAGATTAGATTAGGGAATGGCTAGGGACAGTTAGGTTAGGATAAGTATGTGTTGTGTGGAAAAGAAAAAAAAAAAAAAAAAGAAAAAAAAAAAATATATATATTAAAAATATAAAAAAAAAAAAATAAATTTTTTCGTGTGTTTTTCTTTTCTTATAGGAGGCAGGTCGCCCAATTATTTAAGTTATGGCGAGGTAGCCTTGTTTTGGTTTATAGTTTTATTTTCTTTAGTTTTTTCAGTTAGGATTTACAGCCGAACCGGTAAGTTTCATTTGTTATAGTGTATTTGTTATTAGTAAGTTTTGTATAGTTTTGTATAGTTATAGTTATAGGTATGAGTGTGTGTGAGAATGTGGCTGGGGCAGCTGGAATGCTGTCTTTTGTTTATGGTTTCTGTTTATGTTTATGTATATGTTGTTATTTGTTATTTATTTGCTATGTTTTTTGTACTTTTATATAAAAAAATAAAAGAGTTCCAGCTCCAACCTGCAGGGAGGGAGGACGTGTGTGGTTGGAGCTCTGAAGATCCAGGAAGCAGCAAGGCCCAGGGAGATTTATTTCACCTTTATCCCCTGGGCGGAACCAGGCTTGTGGGGAGCTTTTCCACCTTGCTCCCCAGCCCAGGCCCTGCCTCTCCCTAGGGAGCTGGTGGGGTCCTGTGGCAATGTCAACCCGCAAGGGTGCCTATGCTCCCCGGCGTGGGTCGGAGGGGAGTAGAGGGTCCCAGAGACCGACCAGGAGTGATGGAGGCGAGGGGGTTTTTACACCTGGACGCAGCGATGTCCCCCCTAAGGACCCAAAGTCTCGTGCAGGAGAAGACCATCCCGCGGAGGATCGTGAGGTGTCGTCCCAGGTAGGTTGGGGGTCCCGGCGGATGGGAGACTCCACCCCCACCTACAGCTCCCGCGTGGCTTTTCACCTCCTCGAAGTAAAGGAGCTGGGACGGCACCTCAGAATCCTGAGCCAGGAGCTCGAGGTGCAGAGGGCGAGGGCGAATGTCTCGTCCAGCAAGAAGAGGCCCCCCATATCCAGGAGGGTAAGAGAACTAAAAAAGGAAATTGCCATGTATGAAAACAAAAGGGAGACTTTAATTAACAAAAGTGGCCCCTTCAAAGAGAAACTGGTAAATGAAGATAGATATGCAGCAATGAAGGAGGAAAGGGGGGAGCGGTGTGAAAGGAGCAGAGGGGAAGAGGGTGACAGTAACAGGGAGGAGGCAGAGGGCAGCGTGCTGCCCATGCCCAGCGTAGCTGTCTCTCCCTTGTCGTCCCTTCCTGAGCCTGCGCCAGCACCACCCCTGGACTCTCAGTTTTCAATACCAGGGGATTTTAGCAGCCTTCCTGCTGAGCAAGCAGAGCTACCCCAGACAGACAAGGAAAATGTTGATGATGATGACTTTGAAAATAGCAGTGGTGGTGGTGGAGGGCTCATGGAGCAAATACGGATTTTGGAATCGCCAGTACAGTTCCAGGATTTCGCTTTTGGGGGTGATCTCCTGGAGGATGGTGGTGGTAAAAGGAGAAAAGAATAGAAAAAAGAGAAAAAAAAAGAGGAGATTCGATATGTCTTTGTTCCGCACCTGGCAGGGGCTGAAAAGTCCATGTCAGGTGCGGCACCGGTAAAGGACAAGATGGCGTCCGGTGATGGAGCTTGGTGTAATGGCGGCCGGTCGGGGGCCTCCGGCGCTGTGGGTCGCTCCCCTGTGGGAGGGGGGAGCGGCTTGGTGCGGGAGCCCGCTCCCGTGAAAGAGGCGGTCCTGTCCGCCGTCCCGCTGTGCAGGGTGGCACTGGGGCGGTGCGACGGGATCGCCGTCCCTCCCACCCATGGCGGTGTTCGGTCGGTCCCCGTGGTCCGTGTGCGGCGGGGATCGGGGAGCGGAGACGTGGCGGGGGGCGCGGCTGGGGGCGTGCCCGGGGGCGTTCCCGGCGCCGTTCCTGTGAGTGGGGATGGTGCCGGAGGCGTGTCTGGGTGCACTCCTGGGCGTGGTCTTTCCCGCCCCTGTGATGAGGCGGTTGGAGGTGCGGGTGGGGGCGCGTCCGGGCCTCCTCCGGTTGGCACGCACGGTGGCGTGGCCGGGGGGGCGCCGGGTCGTGTCTCGGGGCGCGCTCCTAATGCCGCGAGTGATTTCGTGGGCGCGGCCAGTAAACGCCTTTGTGCAGAGGAGCCGAGAGTTGGAGTCGCCAAAGGGGGCGGGTCGAGGCCCCGGTCATCAAAAAAAGGCATTATTGCGCCTGAGCATCTGGCGGCATACGTTGCCACTGGACACGCCCCCTCTGTTACCTCCTCCTCCTCCGGCGCTGAATAGGGGAGGAGTGTGGTTGCCAATGCCCAGGTCTTGAGGGCGGCAGGAGGGGGCGTGGCCAGTGGCAATGAAGATAACAAGAAGAGTAAAAAAAATGTAAATAGTATTGTACATAGTATGGTGACGTTCGTTGCACCAGCTGTCCCAGCAGGGAGACAGGGTGCATGTGAACAGGTTAGTGGTGTTGGTAGAGGTGCTGTGCCGGGCCCCAAAGGCAGGGTGGATACTGGGGGTCAGCGGACCGCCGCTGAAAAAGCGGTGGCTGCGGCTCCTGGTGTCCGCCCTCCGGAGGGATCCGGTTCGGCATCTGGTGGTAGTGTTGTGGGGAGTGCCGGTTCGGTTGCCCCTCCTGCGGCCGTAACACCTGGCAGAAGTTATGCCAGTGTGGCTGCGGCCGTGGGGGGGAGGGGCTATCCTCGTTGGCTTCCTCATTCCCGGGAGTCGCGGTTGGTGACTTGCAGCGGCGACTCCTGGAGGTCCTCAAAAAGGTAAAGAGTTCGATGTTAGTAGAGGGCGAGAAAGTTGACCTATCCTTATGGATAGACAGGCACGGCCTGCGGGCTTTCCGAGAGGAAAGGGGGAACGAGACCACCTGGTCCCTGCCCACAACCGGACCTGGGACCAGACGGAATGTAGTCTGTCTCAAGTGGAGAAGCGATGATGCCTGCCCTACAAGAAAGAGGGTGGTGGAGCTCCTGCTTGGGATGGGTTTCAGGGTGGCTGACATCTTCGCCCTGATACATCCCTATGGTTCCAGGGAGTTTGACGTCAGCTTTGCCCGGCCAGAGGGCCTAGATCTTTTCTGGTCCGGGTATGAGCTGGCAAAGAACTCACCGGATTGGAAGGGATTTTTCGCCCAGGCGATATCCCGTCAGAACAACGTCAAGAGAGTGACCGTTTTGACCCGTAACGAATCACTTTCTTGCGTTGACATTCTGACCTGGCTTAGCAGGTACGGCGACGTCCAGGGTGTGCCATCTAAAAACCTGGACGAATTTGGCATTTGGTCGGAAGCCTAGACTTTCAATATAAAGTTGAAATGTCTGGGAAGTACGGTTTCCCACATTCCATCCTCTGCCTTCATCGGCCGGGATAGGATTCTCGTCTTCTACAGGGGGCAGCCTAAGCTCTGTCACAAGTGCGGCAGCCCTTCACACTTCAGCGCCAGCTGCCAAGTGCAGAAGTGCGCGTTGTGTGGAGGGACAGGTCACCTTGCTGCATCTTGTGGGGAGATTAGGTGCAACCTGTGTGGTGTGCTCGGACACCCATTTAGTCGTTGTCCCCTCTCAGAGGTTAATGCGGCCCGAGCTCACGCAGGAGCGGGCCGGGAGGTCCCTTCGGCTGAGGCGGGTGCTGGCGGAGACAATCGAGTTAAGGGGTCAGTGACGACCAAGAGCGGTCCGTCCCGGCAGAGGCGGAGGGAGAGACGCCAGGCGGAGAGGGAGCAGAAGGAGCCTCACCACAATGGGGTGATGTCTGCCCCCCCCAAATGGCTGACTCCCGTAGTTCGGAGACCCTAGGGGACAGGGAGCTAAGTGCGGAGGTCGAGAGACTAGACCGAGCCGATGGGACCCAGTCCTCACACTACGAAAGCGTATCAGAGGGTGGTGAGACTGGGTCCTATACCAACAGACGGAAGCGGTACTCCAAAAAAAGAACGAGCCCGGCCAAAGTGGCCAGGGAAGGCGCAACTGGCTCCCCTCTTGAGCTCTCCAACCGGTATCTCACTTTGGATGAGACCTCCGCCTCCTCTTCATCTGGGGAGGAGGTAAGAAGTGGGGTACTGGGGGCGAAGGTGGGAGGGCTTCCAGGAGGCCCCGTGCTTCTCTCTGGTGTGGATGTAAGGTCCCCAGAAGAGGAGGCAAATCGGACTTCTGGGACCGAGAAAGGCAGGGGCAGTACGCAAGAGGGAGCGGTGGTGACAGAAGGTATGGACACCACCGTCTCCCTCAAAAGAGGACGTGCCGCCTTAGAAGATAGCCCTGGGAGGGGTAGGAGGGGTAAGAAGGAAGGAGGACGTTCAGCTTAAACACCAAGTATGGCGGTACCCACTCGGCTCACGCTGGCGACCATTAATGTCGCCAGCATAAAATCTGATGCGGCTCGCTACGCAGCCTTTGATTTTTTCAGCCGTGTTGAAGCTGACGTTTTATTTTTGCAGGAGACCAGACTGTCAAACTTGGCAGAAATATACAAAGCCAAGAGGGAGTGGAGATCTGGGCCCTCCTTCTGGTCTCTTGCGGCTGAGCCGTATAGCGGAGTGGCGATCCTTTTTACCGCAGCGGTTGAAAGCCGACGGATAATCGAGTTAGAAATGGGGAGGTGTTTGATCTTGGATGTCCTCATGAGGGGGCAAGAACTCCGCCTGATTAATATCTATGGGCCCCAATCTAAGTGGGAGAGGAAAAGCCTCCTCATGAGGATCAAGCCTTTCCTTTTTTCGAGCCGGCAGGTGGTCTTTGGAGGGGATTTTAATACCATCACAAGGCCCCAGGATAGAGGAGGCGCCAGAGACCGGCTGGCTTATGATAGCATTTCCCTTAATAGTATAGCTAGCGAGGCTCGCCTGGTGGATGTCCACATTAGGCATACCCCAGGCCGCACAGGATTCACATACTATAGGGGTAGTAATGTTAGGTCTAGAATAGATAGGTTTTATTTAAAGGAGGAGGCTATCTTCTCACCTTTAAAGGTTGTGGAGGTGGAATTCTCCGATCACTGTTTAATTATGTTTTCTCTGAACATTGCAGAGTCTCCCCGCATGGGAAGAGGGTATTGGAAGCTGAATTCGGCCCTCCTGGAGGAAGCAGAGGTGAGACAATCCTTTGAGGACTTTCTTCAAACTTGACTATCTAGAGGAAGTAAAAGTCGTAAAAAGGTTTCCGTAGGTGAACCTGCGGAAGGATCATTAACGGTATCGGGCAACCACCCGCACGGGGTGCGTGCGCGCTGGCCTAACGCGCGCGCGTCTAACGCGAGTTTAACGCGCACGCGAGTCGGAGGGCTCGCTACGAAACCCTGCTGGCGCAATGAGGGTAAGGACCAGGGCGCCCCGGCTGAGGTGGGATCCCGCCCCCGGGCCCCAAAAACCCGGGGCGGGCGCACCACCGGCTCGTCTTGCCCGCACCGTCGGGGAGGTGGAGCATGAGCGCGCGCGATAGGACCCGAAAGATGGTGAACTATGCCTGGGCAGGGCGAAGCCAGAGAAAACTCTTGTGGAGGTCCGCAGCAGTCCTGACGTGCAAATCGGTCGTCCGACCTGGGTATAGGGGCGAAAGACTAATCGAACCATCTAGTAGCTGGTACCCTCCGAAGTTTCCCTCAGGATAGCTGGCGCTCACTCGTACCAACCCTCTCAAAGCAGTTTTATCCGGTAAAGCGAATGATTTCAGGTCGAAACGATCTCAACCTATTCTCAAACTTTAAATGGGTAAGAAGCCCGGCACGCCGGCTCGGAGCCGGGCGTGGAATGCGAGCGCCCAGTGGGCCACTTTTGGTAAGCAGAACTGGCGCTGCGGGATGAACCGAACGCTGAGTTAAGGCGCCCGATGTGATGATCATCAGACACCAGAAAAGGTGTTGGTTGATATAGACAGCAGGACGGTGGACATGGAAGTCGGAATCCGCTAAGGAGTGTGTAATAACTCACCTGCTGAATCAACTACCTCTGAAAATGGATGGCGCTGGAGCGTCGGGCCCATTTTGAAGGGACGGGCGATGGCCTTCGTCGCCCTCGGACGATCGAAAGGGAGTCGGGTTCAGATCCCCGAACCCGGAGCGGCGGAGACGGGCGCCCCTTCTTCTCCCCTCCCCCCCCCCCGTCGCAGGGCGGGGGAGGCGGCGGGAGGGCGTCCAGTGCGGCAACGCAACCGATCCCGGAGAAGCCGGCGGGAGCCCCGGGGAGAGTTCTCTTTTCTTTGTGAAGGGCAGAGCGCCCTGGAATGGATTCGCCCCGAGACAGGGGCCCGCGTCTTGGAAAGCGTCACGGTTCCGGCGGCGTCCGGTGAGCTCTCGATGGCCCTTGAAAATCCGGGGGAGATGGTGTAAATCATCAGCTGTCAGATGCCGGGCAAGGGGGTGACTCTGTTACATTGGCTTCTTGCAATCAACCATTTCCTTTACAGGCACCTGATTGTGGGCAGATGAGATGGAACTGCTGAAGGTGAGAGGCGGAGTGGCGGGTGGTTGAGATGGGGCAAGGAGGACAGCAGTGGTTGACGTGGCTGAAGATGCTGGACCAGGAGGAGGATGTTGGCTTTGAGCTTGTGTGCTGCTTCTACTCGTCATCATGTGTTGATCCCATAGGCGTTTTTGATGTGCGATCATGTGCCATCTGCAAAGCAGTCGTACCTAGGTGAGTGTTGGATTTCCCACGACTCAGTTTCTTTTGGCACAGGTTGCAAATGGCATCGCTGTTGTCAGAGGCAGACACACAAAAAAATGCCACATTTCTGAGCTTTGCAATGACAGCATTCTGGTGGTGGCAACACCATGCGTTGATTGGCGTGCTGTCTGGCTGACCCCGGGTGCAGATACATGCTGTCTGACTGTGCCACTAGCTCCTTGCGATGACCTCCCCCTGCTTCCAACTCGTCTCCTCCTTCTCTCTGTCTCCCCTTCTGAACTTTCCCCCTCTTCTTCTTCTCTTCGAGCAGGCACCCACGTGGCATCCATCGTCATCATCAACCACTTCACTTGTATCTGACACCTCAGCAAAGAAAGCAAAGATTAAGCCATGCACGTGTAAGTCCGCACGGCCGGTACAGTGAAACTGCGAATGGCTCATTAAATCAGTTATGGTTCCTTTGATCGCTCCAACCGTTACTTGGATAACTGTGGTAATTCTAGAGCTAATACATGCCAACGAGCTCTGACCCCCAGGGATGCGTGCATTTATCAGACCAAAACCAATCCGAGGGCCAGCGGGGGTGGTCTCGGCCTCACCGATTCCCGCCCGTCGCCGCTCTCCTCGGCCGCTTTGGTGACTCTAGATAGCCTCGGGCCGATCGCACGTCCCCGTGACGGCGACGATCCATTCGGATGTCTGCCCTATCAACTTTCGATGGTACTTTCTGCGCCTACCATGGTGACCACGGGTAACGGGGAATCAGGGTTCGATTCCAGAGAGGGAGCCTGAGAAACGGCTACCACATCCAAGGAAGGCAGCAGGCGCGCAAATTACCCACTCCCGACTCGGGGAGGTAGTGACGAAAAATAACAATACAGGACTCTTTCGAGGCCCTGTAATTGGAATGAGTACACTTTAAATCCTTTAACGAGGATCTATTGGAGGGCAAGTCTGGTGCCAGCAGCCGCGGTAACTCCACCCTCAGCCAGCAAGGAGGGAGGACGTGCTTGGGTGGAGCTCCAGAACCTGCAGAGCAGCAAGGCCCAGGGGATTTTATTTTCATCTGAATCCCCTGGGCGGAACCAGGCTTGTGGGGAGCTTTGTCACCTTGCTCCCCAGCCCAGGCCCTGCCTCTCCCTAGGGAGCTGGAGGGGTCCTGTGGCAATGTCAGCCCGCAAGGGTGCCTCTGCTCCCCGGCGTGGGTCGGAGGGGAGTAGAGGGTCACAGCAACCGACCAGGAGTGATGGCGGCGAGGGGGTTTCTACATCCGGACGCAGTGGTGTCCCCCCTGAAGACCCGGAGTCGCGTGGAGGAGGAAGCCATCCAGCGGAGGATCATGAGGTGTCGTGCCAGGTAGGTTGGGGGTACCGGTGGGAGGGAGAGAGTTCCCTCGCCTACAGCTCTCGTCTTGCTGCCCACCTGCGCGAGTATGAGGAGCTGGGACGGCACCTCAAAGCTCTGAGACAGGAGTTAAAAACTCTGCGTACGATGGCCAGCAATGCCAGTAGGAAGAAGAGGCCCCCCATAAATGAAAAGATCCAGGCGTTGAAGGGGAGGTTAGAGGACTCTCTAAAACGGAGAGAGAGCCTGCTGGAAGGCAGCGGTTACTTCAAGGAGAAACTCCTAAATGGTGAGCGCTTCTCAGACATGGAAGCTGAAATTAAAAAGGATCTGTGTGGGGATGAGGGGGAAGAGGTATGCTCTGGATCCCTGGCATCCCAGGCAGGATCCCAGGCAGGATCCCAACCCATACTACCGGAGCATGCCCCCCCCCTGCCTATGGACTCAGTGGCAATTGAGACGTACAGTGGCATACCCCCAGAGCAGTTTCGCTTGCCCTCGTCTGAATCAGACGATGATGGAATGTATAGTGAGGAAGATGGCGGTGGTGGACTATTAAAGGAGATAAAGTTGCTGGAATCCCCTGTTGACTTGCAGGGGTTTGCCTTTGGTGACGAGCTGCTGGAAGAAGGCAGTGGTAAACAGAAAAAAAAAAGAGAAGAAAAAGGAAAAAAAAGAGCAGACATGTTTTGTGTATGTGCCTGCGGAGCGCTTGGTGTCCGTGCCGGGTGCTCTGCCGGCGAGAGTCCCGTTTGCACTGCCCGGTTCATCTGTGTTGGGATCGGGCAGTGCAGCGGTTAAAGTGTTGAAGATGGCAGCGGGCGCTGATGTGGTGGGCAATACTGCCCAGTCACGGACCTCCGAAGCTGATGGCCACTCCCCTGTGGGAGGGGGGTGTGGTCCGGCGCCGGAGTTAGCCCCCGTGAAAAAGGTGGCCCCGCCCACCGCTCTGCCCGCCGCTCCGGCGTGTAGGGTGGTGCTGGGGCGGTGCGATGGGGTCACCGTTCCTCCCACACATCGCAACATGGAACCTGAGACTCCTCCTGCGGCTGCCAAGTTGCGGCGGGGATCCGGGGAAAAGGCAGAGAGTGCGGTTGGAGGCGTGGCTAGGGGTGTGTCTGGGGGTGTGCCCGGGCGCCCTCCTGTCGGCGCGCATATGGGCGCGGCTGGGGGGGTGCCCGGTCGTGCCCCTGGGCGCACTCCTGGAGGAGAAAGTGGACGTGCGGGCACAATGAAACGTTCGCGCGTTGAAGATCCGGGGGCCGGGGCTGCCGGGAAGAATGGGTCTGCGGCGCTCCGGTCCTCGGTAAAAAAAGGTGTTATTGCGCCAGAAAATATGGCGGTGTACGTTGCCACTGGACGGGCCCCCTCTGTTTCTGCCTCCTCCTCCGGCGCTGAATCAAGTGCTGGGGGGAGGGGGAGTATGATCATCCATGCCCAGGTTCTAAGGGCAGCGGGGGGGGGGGGGCTTGGCCAGTGGCAATGAAAGTGGCAGTGTGCAAAAAGATAAAAATGTAAATAATGTAAGTAATGTGATGACATCTGATGCACCAGCTGTCCCAGCAGTGGAAGGGGGTGAGTGCAAGCGGGGTGTTGGTGGTAGTATTGGTGGGGGTGCTGCATCTGGTCCCAAAGGCAGGGTGGATGCTGGGGGTCAGCGGACCGTCGCTGAAAAAGCGGTGGCTGCGGCTCATGGTGTCCGCCCTCCGGAGGGATCCGGTGCGGCATCTGGCGGTAATGTAGTGGGGGGTGCCGGTTCGGTTGCCCCTCCTGCGGCCGTAGCACCTGGCAGAAGTTATGCCAGTGTGGCTGCGGCCGTGGGGGGGAGGGGCTATCCTCGTTGGCTTCCTCATTCCCGGGAGTCGCGGTTGGTGACTTGCAGCGGCGACTCCTGGAGGCCCTCAAAAGGGGTGAGAGTTCGATGTTAGTAGAGGGTGAGAAAGTTGACCTATCCTTATGGATAGACAGGCACGGCCTGCTGGCTTTCCGAGAGGAAAGGGGGGGCGAGACCACCTGGTCCCTGCCCACAACCGGACCTGGGACCAGACGGAATGTAGTCTGTCTCAAGTGGAGAAGCAATGATGCCTGCCCTACAAGGAAAAGGGTGGTGGAGCTCCTGCTTGGGATGGGTTTCAGGGTGGTTGACATCTTCGCCCTGATACATCCCTATGGTTCCAGGAAGTTCGACGTTAGCTTTGCCCGGCCGGAGGGCCTAGAGCTTTTCTGGTCCGGGTATGAGCTGGCGAAGAACTCACCGGATTGGAAGGGATTTTTTCGCCCAGGCGATATCCCGTCAGAACAACGTTAAGAAAGTGACCGTTTTGACCCGTAACGAATCACTTTCTTGCGTTGACATTCTGACCTGGCTTAGCAGGTACGGCGACGTCCAGGGTGTGCCATCTAAAAACCTGGACGCATTTGGTCGGGAGCCTGGACTTTCAATATAAAGTTGAAATGTCTGGGAAGTACGGTTTCCCACATTCCATCCTCTGCCTTCATCGGCCGGGATAGGATTCTCGTCTTCTACAGGGGGCAGCCTAAGCTCTGTCACAAGTGCGGCAGCCCTTCACACTTCAGCGCCAGCTGCCAAGTGCAGAAGTGCGCGATGTGTGGAGGGACAGGTCACCTTGCTGCATCTTGTAAGGAGATTAGGTGCAACCTGTGTGGTGTGCTCGGACACCCATTTAGTCGTTGTCCCCTCTCAGAGGTTAATGCGGCCCGAGCTCACGCAGGAGCGGGCCGGGAGGTCCCTTCGGCTGAGACGGGTGCTGGCGGAGACAGTCGAGTTGAGGGGTCAGTGATGACCAAGAGCGGTCCGTCCCGGCAGAGGCGGAGGGAGAGACGCCAGGCGGAGAGGGAGCAGAAGGAGCCTCGCCACAATGGGATGATGTCTGCCTCCCCCCAAATGGCTGACTCCCGTAGTTCGGAGACCCTAGGGGACAGGGAGCTAAGTGCGGAGGTCGAGAGACTAGACCAAGCCGGTGGGACTCAGTCTTTGCACTACGAAAGCGTATCAGAGGGTGGTGAGACTGGGTCCTATACCAACAGACGGAAGCGGTACTCCAAAAAGAGAACGAGCCCGACCAAAGTAGCCAAGGAAGGTGTAACTGGCTCCCCTCTTGAGCTCTCCAACCGGTACCTCACTTTGGATGAGACCTCCGCCTCCTCTTCATCCGGGGAGGAGGTAAGAAGTGGGGTGCCGGGGGCGAAGGTGGGAGGGCTTCCAGGAGGCCCCGTGCCCCTCTCTGGTGTGGATGTAAGGTCCCCAGAGGAGGAGGCAAACCCGATTCCCGGAACTAAGAAAGGCAGGGGCGGTACGCAAGAGGGAGCGGTGGTGACAGAAGGAATGGACACCACCGTCTCTCTCAAAAGAGGTCGTTCTGCCTTAGAGGATAGCCCCGGGAGGGGTAGGAGGGGTGGGAAGGATGGAGGACATTCAGCTTAAACACCAAGTATGGCGGTACCCACTCCACTCACACTGGCGACCATTAATGTCGCCTGCGTAAAATCTGATGCGGCTCGCTACGCAGCCTTTGATTTTTTCAGCCGTGTTGAAGCTGACGTTTTATTTTTGCAGGAGACCAGACTGTCAAACTTGGCAGAAGTCCACAAGGCAAAGAGGGAGTGGAGATCTGGGCCCTCCTTCTGGTCTCTTGCGGCTGAGCCGTATAGCGGAGTGGCGGTTCTTTTCACCGTACCGGTAGAATGCCGACGGGTGGTTGAGCTGGAAATGGGGAGGTGTTTGATTTTGGATATCCTCGTGAAGGGACAGGAACTGCGCCTAATTAATATCTATGGGCCTCAGTCCAAGTGGGACAGGAAATGTCTCTTTATGAGGATTAAGCCTTTCCTTTTTACAAGCCGGCAAGTGGTTTTTGGTGGGGACTTTAACCACTTCAGCCCCGCTAGGTGAAACCCCCTTCATGACCAGGCCACTTTTTACACTTCGGCACTACACTCCTTTCACCGTTTATCGCTCGGTCATGCAACTTACCACCCAAATGAATTTTACCTCCTTTTCTTCTCACTAATGGAGCTTTCATTTGGTGGTATTTTATTGCTGCTGACATTTTTACTTTTTTTGTTATTAATCAAAATATAACGATTTTTTTGCAAAAAAATGACATTTTTCACTTTCAGCTGTGAAATTTTGCAAAAAAAACGACATCCATATATAAATTTTTCGCTAAATTTATAGTTCTACATGTCTTTGATAAAAAAAAAATGGTTTGGGTAAAAGTTATAGCATTTACAAACTATGGTACAAAAATGTGAATTTCCGCTTTTTGAAACGGCTCTGATTTTCTGAGCACCTGTCATGTTTCCTGAGGTTCTACAATGCCCAAACAGTATAACTACCCCACAAATGACCCCATTTCGGAAAGTAGACACCCTAAGGTATTCGCTGATGGGCATAGTGAGTTCATAGAACTTTTTATTTTTTGTCACAAGTTAGTGGAAAATGATGATGATTTTATTTTTTTATTTTTTTATTACAAAGTCTCATATTCCACTAACTTGCGACAAAAAATAAAAAATTCTAGGAACTCGCCATGCCCCTCACGGAATACCTTGGGGTGTCTTCTTTCCAAAATGGGGTCACTTGTGGCGTAGTTATACTGCCCTGGCAATTTAGGGGCCCAAATGTGTGAGAAGAACTTTGCAATCAAAATGTGTAAAAAATGACCGGTGAAATCCGAAAGGTGCAGTTTGGAATATGTGCCCCTTTGCCCACCTTGGCAGCAAAAAAGTGTCACACATGTGGTATCGCCGTACTCAGGAGAAGTTGGGGAATGTGTTTTGGGGTGTCATTTTACATATACCCATGCTGGGTGAGAGAAATATCTTGGCAAAAGACAACTTTTCCCATTTTTTTTATACAAAGTTGGCATTTGACCAAGATATTTTTCTCACCCAGCATGGGTATATGTAAAATGACACCCCAAAACACATTCCCCAACTTCTCCTGAGTACGGCGATACCAGATGTGTCACACTTTTTTGCTGCCAAGGTGGGCAAAGGGGCACATATTCCAAAGTGCACCTTTCGGATTTTGCAGGGCATTTTTTACACATTTTGATTGCAAGGTACTTCTCACACATTTGGGCCCCTAAATTGCCAGGGCAGTATAACTACGCCACAAGTGACCCCATTTTGGAAAGAAGACACCCCAAGGTATTCCGTGAAGGGCACGGCGAGTTCCTAGAATTTTTTATTTTTTGTCATAAGTTAGCGGAAAATGATGATTTTTTTTTTTTTCTCTTTTTTTCCTTACAAAGTCTCATATTCCACTAACTTGCGACAAAAAATAAAAAATTCTAGGAACTCGCCATGCCCCTCACGGAATACCTTGGGGTGTCTTCTTTCCAAAATGGGGTCACTTGTGGCGTAGTTATACTGCCCTGGCAATTTAGGGGCCCATATGTGTGAGAAGTACTTTGCAATCAAAATCTGTAAAAAATGACCGGTGAAATACGAAAGGTGCACTTTGGAATATGCGCCCCTTTGCCCACCTTGGCAGCAAAAAAGTGTCACACATGTGGTATCGCCGTACTCAGGAGAAGTTGGGGAATGTGTTTTGGGGTGTCATTTTACATATACCCATGCTGGGTGAGAGAAATATCTTGGCAAACGACAACTTTTCCCATTTTTTTATACAAAGTTGGCATTTGACCAAGATATTTTTCTCACCCAGCATGGGTATATGTAAAATGGCACCCCAAAACACATTCCCCAACTTCTTCTGAGTACGGCGATACCAGATGTGTCACACTTTTTTGCAGCCTAGATGCGCAAAGGGGCCCAAATTCCTTTTAGGAGGGCATTTTTAGACATTTGGATCCCAGACTTCTTCTCACGCTTTAGGGCCCCTAAAAAGCCAGGGCAGTATAAATACCCCACATGTGACCCCACTTTGGAAAGAAGACACCCCAAGGTATCCAATGAGGGGCCTGGCAAGTTCATAGAATTTTTTTTTTTTTCGCATAAGTTAGCGGAAATTGATTTTTTTTTTGTTTTTTCTCACAAAGTCTCACTTTCCGCTAACTTAGGACAAAAATTTCAATCTTTCATGGACTCAATATGCCCCTCAGCAAATACCTTGGGGTGTCTTCTTTCCAAAATGGGGTCAGTTGTGGGGTGTTTGTACTGCCCTGGCATTTGAGGGTCTCCGCAATCATTACATGTATGGCCAGCATTAGGAGTTTCTGCTATTCTCCTTATATTGAGCATACAGGTAATGAGATTTTTTTTTTCCGTTCAGCCTCTGGGCTGAAAGAAAAAAATGAACGGCACAGATTTCTTCATTCGCATCGATCAATGTGGATGAAAAAATCTCTGCCAAAAAAAAAAAATGGAGGGGAAAGGCGTCTGCCAGGACATAGGAGCTCCGCCCAACATCCATACCCACTTAGCTCGTATGCCCTGGCAAACCAGATTTCTCCATTCGCATCAATCGATGTGGATGAATAAATCATTGCCGGGATTTTTTTTTTTTTATATATATATATACACAAAGTGTTTGCCAAAGCATAGGAACGCCGCCTCCTCCTCAGCTCGTATGCCTTGGCAAACGTATCTGTCACTGCAGAGGAGAAAATCCCGTCTTGCAGCGCCGCATACACCGACTTGCGTGTAATCTGACAGCAGCGCAATGCTTCTGTCAGAATGCACATCGGTGCTGCAGCTGGTCGATCGGTTGGTCCACCTGGAAGGTAAAAAGACAAAAAAAAAAAAAAAAAGAAGAAAAAACCAGGCCACAACGCAATAATTTTATTAACTTTGGAACAGAACGTGTAACTTTAACTTTTGGAACTAAACATTAACCTGTTTGCTTACCTGTTTTTTTTTTTTTTGTTTTTTTTTGTTTTTTTACCTTTATAGAACAAACCTCTCCTTCCCCATGGGTCAATGTGCAAAGCGCAAATCGCCCAAAGATGTGGCGAAGTGCGTTATGCACTTTGTCCCATGTGAAAGGAGACGTTTGCAGCAGCTGTGAGTGAATGGGCCCTAATAGCCCTGTGTGCCTGTCCTGGTGAGATGTGATCCCTATGCTAGGTGTACCTGTGTGTGGTACTTCCGGAAACACTCTCCAAAGCATAGGGCAGGGTGGTCCGGACAGTCAGGACAGAAATAGCGGGTGTCACGCCTTATTCCACTCCTGCTACAGACACGACATCTTTTTCGGGGTGACGGTTGGGTTGAGGTACCAGGAACGACATTGGGGAAATGTCGCTCGTGTAGACGGCTAACTACACTGGTGGTTGGGGCCACGGAACCTCCTGGATACAGGAGGTTCTCGATGATCTCTTCCTGAAATTTGAGGAAGGATCCAGTTCTCCCAGCCTTACTGTAGAGAACAAAACTATTGTACAGAGCCAATTGAATTAAATATACAGACACCTTCTTATACCAGCGTCTGGTGCGTCGGGAAACTAAATACGGAGACAACATCTGGTCATTGAAGTCCACCCCTCCCATATGAAGGTTATAGTCGTGGACTGAGAGGGGCTTTTCAATGACACGGGTTGCTCGCTCAATTAGTATTGTCGTGTCTGCGTGAATGGAGGAGAGCATGTAAACGTCACGCTTGTCTCTCCATTTCACCGCGAGCAGTTCTTCGTTACACAGTGCGGCCCTCTGCCCCCTTGCAAGACGGGTGCTAACGAGCCGTTGGGGGAAGCCCGCGCGACTAGTTCGCGCGGTACCACAGGCGCCAATCCGTTCTAGAAACAAATGCCTAAAGAGGGCCACACTTGTGTAAAAATTGTCCACATAAAGATGGTACCCCTTGCCGAATAAGGGTGACACCAAGTCCCAAACTGTCTTCCCACTGCTCCCCAGGTAGTCAGGGCAACCGACCGGCTCCAGGGTCTGATCTTTTCCCTCATAGACCCGAAATTTGTGGGTATAGCCTGTGGCCCTTTCACAGAGCTTATACAATTTGACCCCATACCGGGCGCGCTTGCTTGGGATGTATTGTTTGAAGCCAAGGCGCCCGGTAAAATGTATCAGGGACTCGTCTATGCAGATGTTTTGCTCTGGGGTATAAATATCTGCAAATTTCTGGTTGAAATGGTCTATGAGGGGCCGAATTTTGTGGAGCCGGTCAAAAGCAGGGTGGCCCCTGGGACGGGAGGCGGTGTTGTCACTAAAGTGCAGGAACCGCAGGATGGCCTCAAAACGTGCCCTGGACATGGCAGCAGAGAACATGGGCATGTGATGAATCGGGTTCGTGGACCAATATGACCGCAATTCATGTTTTTTTGTCAGGCCCATGTTGAGGAGGAGGCCCAGAAAAGTTTTAAGTTCGGAAACTTGGACTGGTTTCCACCGGAAAGGCTGGGCATAAAAGCTTCCCGGGTTAGCGGTGATAAATTGTGTGGCATACCTGTTTGTTTCGGCCACAACTATGTCTAAAAGCTCCGCAGTCAAGAACAGCTCAAAAAATCCCAGGGCCGAACCGATCTGAGCCGTCTCAACCCGAACTCCAGACTGGGCAGTGAAAGGGAAAACTACAGGTGCGGCTGAAGTTGGGGACTGCCAATCAGGGTTTGCCAGCACCTCTGGGATTCTAGGGGCTCTACGGGCACGTCTTTGCGGTGGCTGCGACGGGGTCACTACTGCACGTGCCACCGTACCAGCTTCAACTGCCCTTCTGGTGCTCGCTACTTCACCAGGTTGTACGGCAGTGCTGGTACTAGGTCCAGGGAGGGCTGGGCTGCTGGTGTATGCCTCACCACGTAATCCGACAGCACCAGCCCCACTCTGCTGCTCTTGAAGCGGATCCTGCGCAACCTGTGGTCTAGCGACACGGGGCCGGGTACGCCTGGTGGTATCAGGGACCTCAGCCTTCTCGTCCGAACTTTGGGTCAGAGAGCCACTGCTTTCTACAGGTTCGTATTCTGACCCGCTGGATTCATCAGATGAGGGCTCCCACTCCTCATCCGACTGGGTCAGAAGCCTGTAGGCCTCTTCAGAGGAATACCCCCTGTTAGACATGTGGGCAACTAAATTTAGGGGTATTCCCTGAGACTACCCAAGAAAAAAAAAGCAAGCCTGTCTTACAAAAGGGAGGCTAGCGAAGTACCGGAGGCCGCTGCGGTTGATAAAAAATATCAAAACTGATTTTTTTATCGCCGCAGTGCGTGTAAAGTGAATGTGCAGTGATCAAAAAAAATTTTTTTTTTTGTCACTGCGGTGGGGCGGGTGTGGGCGAACGCACGTGTGGGCGACCGATCAGGCCTGATCGGACAAACACTGCGTTTTGGGTGGAGGGCGAACTAAAGTGACACTAGTACTATTATAGATCTGACCGTGATCAGTTTTGATCACTTCCAGATACTATAAAAGTACAAATGCTGATTAGCGATACGCTAATCAGCGAATAACGGACTGCGGTGCGGTGGGCTGGGCGCTAACTGATCCCTAACTACCTAACCAAGGGACCTAAACTATACCTAAAACCTAACGGTCAATAACAGTGAAAAAAAAAAGTGACAGTTTGCACTGATCACTTTTTTCTTTTCACTTGTGATTGACAGGGGTGATCAAAGGGGTGATCAAAGGGTTAATTGGGGTTCAGGGGGGTGATCAGGGGCTATAGTGTAGTGTTTGGTGTACTCACTGTGAAGCCTGCTCCTCTGCTGGATCCAACCGACGAAAAGAACCAGCAGAGGAGCAGGCAGCCATATAACAGATCATATTTACAAATATGATCTGCTATCTGGCCCTTTGATTGGCTTTTTTAAAAATCAGCAACCTGCCAGCCACGATCATTGGCTGGCAGGTTGCTGACGAAATACTTCTGTGCGAAATGCCGGCGCGAACTGCGCATGCGCGCGCGCATAGTCGCGTCATCTCGCGTCTCGCGAGATGACGCGTATATGCGTGACTGTGCGCAGCGCTGCCACCTCCGGAACGCACATGTGCGTTAGGCGGTCCGGAGGTGGTTAAGGTACTACTACTATTAGGTCAGGACGGTGACATCATGTGAGTGAGTCCCCGGTCTGGTCTGGCAGTGGTCACGTGAGGCGACTCACCACCGCCACCCAACCCCTTTAGCTCCGGACCGGAGGCGGGGACTTAGTCCCTGCTGCTGGCTACTCAGCCGTGGCACCACTCACCAGGCTGAGGTGAGGGACACCCCCTTCTATCACGTGACGGGCGCCGAAGTGCTTCGCTTGTAAGGTCAAGTTGTTCTAGTGAAGAAGACTGCTGCATAGACAGTCAGAGTCAGTGGATGGGAGTCGCGAGGGCCCCCAGGAGCAACTGGGCCCAGGGCAGCTGCCCCTTTTGCCCTGCGGCAAAGACGGCCCTGGGGAGATTAATCCAAACTGGTGTGGAGGAAAACTGGCTTAGGCTAGTCTCACACCTGCGCTTTCCCTTTCCGCTATTGAGATCCGTCGCAGGATATTAACCTGTCCTGAGGGTAGTAGGTCATCAGTATGATGCCACTGCACCACCAAGGTCTATGAGGAAGCAGTGATCGGGGGGAGACATTGCAGATACAACTAGGGATGAGCGAATTCCATATTTAGACATTTGTTTCCGGGTTGTGGTATAATGTGAATTGCGTTATGGATTCCGGTACCACGCGCCCTAATGCAATCCCATAGCGGAAAGCCTTTAGAGGCATTCCGTTATTCATTCCGTCATAATAAAAGTCTATGGCCTGCACAACGGATCCGTCCGGTTTATGTTAGGCTACTTTCACACTAGCGGCAGTGTGATCTGGCGGGCAGTTCCGTCGTCGGAACTGGCCACCGGATCCGCCGATCTGCCGCTGACTGAAAGCATTTGTGAGACGGATCCATCTTGTACATTTTTTCTCATTTTTACTGATCTGCGCATGCGCATGCCGGAACAATGGATCCGGCATTCCGGTATTCTGAATGCCAGATCCGGCGCTAATACATTCCTATAGGAAAAAATGGCAGATCTGGCATTCAGGCGAGTCTTCAGTTTTTTTCGCCGGAGAGAAAACCGTAGCATGCCGCGGTTTTCTCTTTTGCCTGATCAGTCAAAATGACTGAACTGAAGACGTCCTGATGCTTCCTGAGCGGATCGCTCTCCATTCAGAATGCATGGGGATAAAACTGATCAGTTCTTTTCCGGTATAGAGCCCTGTGACGGAACTCGGTGCCGGAAAAGAAAAACGCCAGTGTGAAAGTGCCCTTATGCAGGAGAGGACTCCAGCGTAACGTAAACCGGACGGATCCGTTATACAGGCCATAGACTTCTATTATGACGGAATGCCTCTAAAGGCTTTCCGTTATGGGATTGCATTAGGGTGCGTGGTACCGGAATCCATAACGCAATTCAGTAAATACCACAACCGAACCGAAAAACTAATGTCAAAATATGAAATGTGCTCATCCCCAGTTACAACCACGTGAAATCCCCCAGGAAGATGGTGGTGCGACAGAAAGCTGGACTATTACTGGTTAACCGCCTAACGCAGGATTGCGGTCCGGAGGCGGCCGGTTTGTGCATCTTCGGCGCGAGATGCGAGATTTCCTGTGAACGCAGGAGCGCGCGTTCACAGAAAACGGCAGGTAAACGAGTGCGTCTACAGCCTGCCAGCGGCGATCACGTGCTGGCAGGCTGTAGATGCGATTTATTTATCTTTTAACCCTTGAAAGGTATATCAGACGCTGTTTTGATAACCGTGTCTGATATTCCGCTACCTGGTCCTCTGGTGTCCCTTTTGTTTGGATCGACCACCAGAGGACACAGGCAGCTCAGTAAGTAGCACCAAGCGCCACCCTACACTCCCCGTCACTTATTAACTCCCTGATCACCCCCCTGTCAGGCTCCATTCAGACGTCTGTATGTGTTTTGCGGATCCACAAAACACGGACACCAGCAATGTGCTTTCCACATTTTGCGGATCCGCACATTGCCAGAACTATATAGAAAATGCCTTTTCTTGTCCGCAATTGCGGAGAAGAATAGGACATGTTCTATAGGCTCTACAAAAAACGCAGTGTTCGCCCGATCAGGCCTGATCTTGTGCGCACACTTCAGGGCTCCAGATGGCGACCAAAATGGTCGCCAATGCGACTTAGAATTCACAAATGGCGACAAGACTTTTTAGTCTTGTCGCCATTTGCGACTAGACCCTCCGCGGCAGCTCTGCAGTAGAACAGCGACGGGCACAGGAGCTGATAGTTCTCTGCCGCCGCCGATGTTCTTCTCAGCCTGAGTCAGTGAGTCACAGCACACAGAGACGCTGGCAGCAGGGAGGGGAGGGGCTCGGGAGGAGTGTAATCTGATCCTAGAGTGGAAGCTGCTGCTGCCAGCCCCTCCCCTCCCCGCCCACCAACCAATCAGAGCTGAGGCAGTGAGTCACAGCACACAATAGCAGAGCCGCTGGCAGCAGGGAGGGGAGGGGCTCGGGAGGAGTGTAATCTGATCCTAGAGTGGAAGCTGCTGCTGCTGCCAGCCCCTCCCCGCCCACCAACCAATCAGAGCTGAGGCAGTGAGTCACAGCACACAATAGCAGAGCCGCTGGCAGCAGGGAGGGGAGGGGCTCGGGAGGAGTGTAATCTGATCCTAGAGTGGAAGCTGCTGCTGCTGCTGCCAGCCCCTCCCCGCCCACCAACCAATCAGAGCTGAGGCAGTGAGTCACAGCACACAATAGCAGAGCTGCTGGCAGCAGGGAGGGGAGGGGCTCGGGAGGAGTGTAATCTGATCCTAGAGTGGAAGCTGCTTCTGCCAGCCCCTCCCCGCCCACCAACCAATCAGAGCTGAGGCAGTGAGTCACAGCACACAATAGCAGAGCCGCTGGCAGCAGGGAGGGGAGGGGCTCGGGAGGAGTGTAATCTGATCCTAGAGTGGAAGCTGCTGCTGCTGCCAGCCCCTCCCCGCCCACCAACCAATCAGAGCTGAGGCAGTGAGTCACTGCACACAATAGCAGAGCCGCTGGCAGCAGGGAGGGGAGGGGCTCGGGAGGAGTGTAATCTGATCCTAGAGTGGAAGCTGCTGCTGCCAGCCCCTCCCCTCCCCGCCCACCAACCAATCAGAGCTGAGGCAGTGAGTCACAGCGCACAATAGCAGAGCCGCTGGCAGCAGGGAGGGGAGGGGCTCGGGAGGAGTGTAATCTGATCCTAGAGTGGAAGCTGCTGCTGCCAGCCCCTCCCCTCCCCGCCCACCAACCAATCAGAGCTGAGGCAAGGCAAGCACTAGCAGCTCTGAGTCACTGACAAGTACAGGATGAAAGAATCGAATGAGTCGCAGGTGAAAAGAACTAAAGATCCGACTCAGTTAGTGACTCATTCGATTCTTTCTTAGACTCCCTGTACAGTGTGCCCCCCCCCCCAACACCCCAGTATAAGAAACATTGGTGGCGCAGTGCCGCCCCCCCCAACACCCCAGTATAAGAAACATTGGTGGCACAGTGTGCCCCCCAACACCCCAGTATAAGAAACATTGGTGGCACAGTGTGCCCCCCACACCCCAGTATAAGAAACATTGGTGGCACAGTGTGCCCCCCACACCCCAGTATAAGAAACATTGGTGGTACAGTGTGCCTTCCCCCCCCCCCAACACCCCAGTATAAGAAACATTGGTGGCACAGTGTGCCCCCCCCCCAGTATAAGAAACATTGGTGGCACAGCGTGCTCCCCAACACCCCAGTATAAGAAACATTGGTGGCACAGTGTGCCCCCCACACCCCAGTATAAGAAACATTGGTGGCACAGTGTGCCCCCCACACCCCAGTATAAGAAACATTGGTGGCACAGTGTGCCCCCCCCCCAGTATAAGAAACATTGGTGGCACAGCGTGCTCCCCAACACCCCAGTATAAGAAACATTGGTGGCACAGTGTGCCCCCCACACCCCAGTATAAGAAACATTGGTGGCACAGTGTGCCCCCCCAGTATAAGAAACATTGGTGGCACAGCGTGCTCCCCAACACCCCAGTATAAGAAACATTGGTGGCACAGTGTGCCCCCCACACCCCAGTATAAGAAACATTGGTGGTACAGTGTGCCTTCCCCCCCCCCCCAACACCCCAGTATAAGAAACATTGGTGGCACAGTGTGCCCCCCCCCCAGTATAAGAAACATTGGTGGCACAGCGTGCTCCCCAACACCCCAGTATAAGAAACATTGGTGGCACAGTGTGCCCCCCACACCCCAGTATAAGAAACATTGGTGGCACAGTGTGCCCCCCACACCCCAGTATAAGAAACATTGGTGGCACAGTGTGCCCCCCCCCAGTATAAGAAACATTGGTGGCTCAGTGGGAAGTGCCAATGAGGGTTACATTTTTTTTTTAAAATTAACTCACCTCCTCCAGTTGATTGCGTAGCTGCCGGTCTCCTGTTCTTTCTTCAGGACCTGTGGTGATGTCACTGAGCTCATCACATGGTCCATTACCATGGTGATGAATCATGTGATGTATCATGTGATGAGCACAGTGATGTCACCACAGGTCCTTTGACAGGTCCCGAAGAAAGAACAGGAGACGATCAATTGGAGGAGGTGAGTTAATTTTTTATTTTATTTTTTAACCCTCATTGGCACTGCCCACTACGCCACCAATGTTCATTATATTGAGGGGGGGGGGCGCATTGCGCCACCAATGTTTATTATATTGAGGGGGGCACACTGCACCACCAATGTTTATTATATTGAGGGGGGGCACACTGCGCCACCAATGTTTATTATACTGGGGTGTTGGGGGTGCACTGCGCCACCAATGTTTCTTATATTGGGGGGCGCACTGCGCCACCAATGTTTATCAAACTGGGGTGTTGGGGGGGGCGCATTACGCCACCAATGTTTATTATATTGAAGGGGCACACTGCGCCACCAATGTTTATTATATTGAGGGGGGGCACACTGCGCCACCAATGTTTATTATACTGGGGTGTTGGGGGCGCACTGCGCCACCAATGTTTCTTATATTGGGGGGGGGCGCACTGCGCCACCAATGTTTATCAAACTGGGGTGTTGGGGGGGGGCGCATTACGCCACCAATGTTTATTATATTGAGGGGGCACACTGCGCCACCAATGTTTATTATACTGGGGTGTTGGGGGCGCACTACGCCACCAATGTTTATTATATTGAGGGGGGGCACACTGCGCCACCAATGTTTATTATACTGGGGTGTTGGGGGCGCACTGCGCCACCAATGTTTCTTATATTGGGGGGGGGGGCGCACTGCGCCACCAATGTTTATCAAACTGTGGTGTTGGGGGGGCGCATTACGCCACCAATGTTTATTATATTGAGGGGGCACACTGCGCCACCAATGTTTATCAAACTGGGGTGTTAGGGGGGCGCATTACGCCACCAATGTTTATTATATTGAGGGGGCACACTGCGCCACCAATGTTTATTATATTGAGGGGGGCACACTGTGCCACCAATGTTTATTATACTGGGGTGTTGGGGGCGCACTACGCCACCAATGTGTATTATATTGGGGGGCACACTGCGCCACCAATGTTTATCATACTGGGGTGATGGGGGGGCGCACTGCGCCAATGTTAATTATATTGACCTTCTACTATGCGTTCTGTATTCATAACCCTGTTATAAGGGAAAATAATACAGTGAATAGACTTTCATCCTAGCAACCATGCGTGAAAATCGCACCGCATCCGCACTTGCTTGCGATTTTCACGCAGCCCCATTAGCTTCTATGGGGCCTGCATTGCGTGAAAAACGCACAACATAGAGCTTGCTGCGATTTTCACGCAACGCACAAGTGATGTGTGAAAATCACCGCTCATGTGCACAGCCCTATAGAAGTGAATGGGTCCGGATTTAGTGCGGGTGCATTCCGGTATTTTGAATGCCAGATCCGGCACTAATACATTCCTATGGGAAAAAATTCTGGATCCGGCATTCAGGCAAATCTTCCGTTTTTTTTCCGCCGGAGATAAAACCGTAGCATACTGCGTTTTTATATTTTACCTGAACAGTCCTAATGACTGAACTGAAGACGTCCTGATGCATCCTGAACGGATCGCTCTCCAGTCAGAATCCATGGGGATATGCCTGATCAGTTCTTTTCTGATATTGAGCCCCTAGGACGGAACTCTATGCCGGAAAAGAGAAACACTAGTGTGAAAGTGCCCTAAAATATTAAGGTTAAATCCCCCCTTTCCCAATTTTACATATAAAATATATAAACAATAAATAAATAAACATATTACATAGCGCTGCATCCGAAAAGTCCAAACTATTAAATTATTAAAAAATATCTCCTATGCGGTGAGCAATCGCCATTTTTTAGTCACCTTGTCACCCCAAAAAATAGGATAGGACTGTTCTATTATGGGCCGAATGTTTTATAAAATGCGAAATGCACGCTGCTTTTTTTGGTGTTGTTTTTTTTGCGCGGTCTTGAGTATCACAATACTTTTTTTATGGTGACGAAAGTGAATCAAAATTTTGGTATCAAAACAACCCTATGCCGATCTGATCGGTGACTAAAAATTTGATTTGGCTCCTAAATTTTTCAGTTCAGCCCCACCGCAGTGACAGAATTTTTTTATTCTGATCACTGCAAAAACACCGTAAAATCGCTGTGGCGCTAAAAAAAGATCACTTTTGAGGGGCATGGCGAGTTCATAGAATAATTTTTTTGTTTTTTTCTCTTACAAAATCATTTTCCATTAACTTGTGCCCAAAAAAAAATTAAAAAATATTTTTATCTAGGAACTCGCCATGTCCCTCACGGAATACCTTGGGGTGTCTTCTTTCCAAAATGGGGTCACTTGTGCGGTATTTATACTACCCTGGCATTTTAGGGGCCCTAAAGTGTGAGAATCCAAATGCCTAAAAATGCCCTCTTAGGCCTCATGCACACGACAGGTTTTTTTCACGGTCCGCAAAAACGGGGTCCGTAGGTCCGTGATCCGTGACCGTTTTTTCGTCCGTGGGTCTTCCTTGATTTTTGGAGGATCCACGGACATGAAAAAAAAGTTGTTTTGGTGTCCGCCTGGCCGTGCGGAGCCAAACGGATCCGTCCTGAATTACAATGCAAGTCAATGGGGACGGATCCGTTTGATGTTGACACAATATGGTGCCATTGCAAACGGATCCGTCCCCATTGACTTTTAATGTAAAGTCTGGAGTCCCTTTTATACCATCGGATCAGAGTTTTCTCCAATCCGATGGTATATTTTAACTTGAAGCGTCCCCATCACCATGGGAACGCCTCTATGTTAGAATATACTGTCGGATATGAGCTAGATCGTGAAACTCAGATCCAACAGTATATTCTAACACAGAGGCGTTCCCATGGTGATGGGGACGCTTCAGGTTAGAATATACTGAAAAACTGTGTACATGACTGCCCCCTGCTGCCTGACAGGTGCTGCCAGGCAGCAGGGGGCAGACCCCCCCTCCCCCCTGTTTTTAACTCATTGGTGGCCAGTGGGCCCCCCCTCCCGCCCCTGTAGTTAACTCATTGGTGTCCAGTGGGCCCCCCTCCCTCCCCTGTAGTTAACTCATTGGTGTCCAGTGGGCCCCCCTCCCTCCGCTGTAGATAACTCATTGGTGGCCAGTGGGCCCTCTCCCCTCCCTCCCCCTCCTAATTAAAATCGCCCCCCTATCATTGGTGGCAGTGGAGAGTACCGATCGGAGTCCCAGTGTAATCGCTGGGGCTCCGATCGGTAACCATGGCAACCGGGACACCAATGAGTTAACTACAGGGGAGGGAGGGGGGGCCCACTGGACACCAATGAGTTAACTACAGGGGAGGGAGGGGGGGCCCACTGGACACCAATGAGTTAACTACAGGGGAGGGGGGGGCGGCCGCACTGGCCACCAATGAGTTAAAAACAGGGGGGGGGGGGTCTGCCAGGCAGCAGGGGGCAGTCATGTACACAGTTTTTCAGTATATTCTAACCTGAAGCGTCCCCATCACTATGGGAACGCCTCTGTGTTAGAATATACTGTCGGATCTGAGTTTTCAGAAGTGAAAACTTAGCTCTGAAAAAGCTTTTATGCAGACGGATCTTCGAAAGTAACCTACGGCCACGGATCACGGACACGGATGCCAATCTTGTGTGCATCCGTGTTCTTTCACGGACCCATTGACTTGAATGGGTCCGTGAACTGTTGTCCGTCAAAAAAAATAGGACAGGTCTTATTTTTTTGACGGACAGGAAACACGGATCACGGTCTCGGCTGCAAAACAGTGCATTTTCTGATTTTTCCACGGACCCATTGAAATTCAATGGGTCCGCGAAAAAAAAAGGAAAACGGCACAACGGCCACGGATGAACACAACGGTCGTGTGCATGAGGCCTTAATAGATACCATAATAGAATTTGGGCCGCTTTGCGCATCTAGGCTACAAAATAGTGTGACACATGTGGTATCGCCGTACTCAGGAGAAGTTGGGCAATGTGTTTTGCGGTGTCATTTTACATATACCCATGCTGGGTGAGAGAAATATCTCTGTAAAATGACAACTTTTTTTTTTTTTTTATACAAAGGGGAAAAGTTGTCTTTTAGAGAGATATTTCTCTCACCCAGCATGGGTATATGTAAAAAGACCCCCCAAAACACATTGCCCAACTTCTCCTGAGTACGGCGATACCAGATGTGTCACACCTTTTTTGCAGCCAAGGTGGGTAAAGGGGCTCAATTTCCAATGAGTACTTTCAGGATTTCACAAGGCATTCTACTTCTCACGCTTTAGGGCCCCTAAAATGCCAGGGAAGTATAAATACCCCACATGTGACCCCATTTTGGAAAGAAGACACCCCAAGGTATTCCATGAGAGGTATGGTTAATTCATGTTAAATTTTATTTTTTGTCACAAGTTAGTGGAATATGAGACTTTGTAAAAAATAAATAATAATAATAATTTTCCGCTAACTTGTGACAAAAAATAAAAACTGCCATGAACTCACTATGCCCATCAGCGAATACCTTAGGGCGTCTACTTTCCGAAATGGGGTCATTTGTGGGGTGTTTCTACTGTCTGGGCCTTGTAGAACCTCAGGAAACATGACAGGTGCTCAGAAAGTCAGAGCTGCTTCAAAATGCGGAAATTCACATTTTTGCACCATAGTTTGTAAACGCTATAACTTTTACCCAAACCAATAAATATACAATTATTGCATTTTTTTGAACAAAGACATGTAGAACAATAAATTTAGAGAAAAATGTATATAGAAATGTAGTTTTAATCAAAACATTTTACAACCGAAAGTGAAAAATTATTTTTTTTTGCAAAAAATTCGGTAAATTTCAATTAATATAAAAAAAAGTTGAAATGTCAGCAGCAATGAAACACCACCAAATGAAAGCTCTATTAGTGAGAAGAAAAGGAGGTAACATTCATTTAGGTGGTAAGTTGCATGACCGAGCAATAAACGGTGAAAGTAGTGCAGTGCAGAAGTGTAAAAAGTGGCCTGGTCATTAAGGGGGTTTCAGCTAGCGGGGCTGAGGGGGTTAAAGCACCCGTCCCATGGAGTGATGGCATATTGCTTGGCCCCTGAACCATGTCCGAGCAGTGTGCCATCCCTCCATAGGATGGCCTGTCAGAGGTTATGTTGTGAACTTCAACATATCATGTGAGGTGTTCCAACAGAAGCCCGTACGACTTTACAGCTGACCTGAAAATGCCACTGTGCAGCATACCCCTTACGTGTTGTCCTATTACAGGGGCTGTCTGATGTGTATTGACCAGGTGGACGTGTGAGAGGAAGCAGAGGGGCATGGGGGGACATTACCTCTACTTACAAGGATGTTGTGCTTTGTAAAACGATTCCTAGTATAAGTTCCTTATTAGAGAGTCTTTGGACTGTGGGAGGAAACCTATGCAATTGTGGAGAGGACATTTAGTCCTGAGTTGGATTCTAACCTGGAGACTTCCCGACCCCCTGCCCTGTGCGGTGAGAGGCAGTCCTAGCAGTCTCCTGGTTGGGCTCTGCAGCAGCCGCCGCTCCCTCTAGTTTTAAGGAAGGTTTCTAATTCATTTTACATTTTATTTTTTATGTTGCAGAAACTGATGCATCTTCTGCTGTAAAAACCAAGCGAGGTGCGACAAAAACCTCTGATCTCATTGTGCTTAACTTATCATGGAAAACAACAGAGCAGGATCTAAAGGACTACTTCAGCACCTACGGGGAACTTCTTATGGCCCTGGTATTGATGTTGCTAAAGTCCCCCAGTGCCTGCTGTGGTTTCATGGTTCTTGCCACTTAACGCTTTTTCTCAATGTTTTGCCAGATTAAAAAAGATGCCCACACCGGCAGTTCTAGAGGTTTTGGCTTCATAAGGTTTACGGAATATGAAACCCAAGTGAAGGTGATGTCCCTGCGTCACAAGATAGATGGAAGATGGTGCCGTTGTAGGCTGGCTAATTCCACGGTAAAGCCATGTTCAGACTTTGGTGTATGTGTTCACATCTGTTATGATGAAGTGGTCGGTAGTGAAGACCCTTCTCCACTAGGACATTATATATGCCCCAAAAACTAACACAACCTGCAGTGTAAAAAGTGCAATGCTGCCCCGCGGTAACACGCCACGTGGCTGCGTGTGTCCTGTGACCATGGCCTTTCCTGACTACAGGTCATGTGAGCTGAACTCGCAGCATCATAGTGATCCTAGGCTGCTGTGAGTTTGGGATGCACAACCTGCAGCTGTCAGTCACACCGCTAGTCACCGACCAGGCCGTGTTTGTGCAAGGTGGACTGAGGAAAAACGGCAAATCGGCTGTCTGGAATTTCTCTTTTGTCAATGGAGGACGGATCCGTTTTCTATTGTGCCCGATTGTGTCAGTGAAAACAGATCCGTCCTGGCGCACAATGTAAGTCAATGGAGGACGGATCCGTTTTCTATTGTGCCAGACTGTGTCAGTGAAAACAGATCCGTCCTGGCGCACAATGTAAGTCAATGGAGGACGGATCCGTTTTCTATTGTGCCCGATTGTGTCAGTGAAAACGGATCCGTCCTGGCACACAATGTAAGTCAATGGAGGACGGATCCGTTTTCTATTGTGCCAGATTGTGTCAGTGAAAACAGATCCGTCCTGGCGCACAATGTAAGTCAATGGAGGACGGATCCGTTTTCTATTGTGCCAGACTGTGTCAGTGAAAACGGATCCGTCCTGGCACACAATGTAAGTCAATGGAGGACGGATCCGTTTTCTATTGTGCCAGATTGTGTCAGTGAAAACGGATCCGTCCTGGCACACAATGTAAGTCAATGGAGGACGGATCCGTTTTCTATTGTGCCCGATTGTGTCAGTGAAAACGGATCCGTCCTGGCAGCACAATGTAAGTCAATGGAGGACGGATCCGTTTTCTATTGTGCCAGATTGTGTCAGTGAAAACGGATCCGTCCTGGCACACAATGTAAGTCAATGGAGGACGGATCCGTTTTCTATTGTGCCAGATTGTGTCAGAGAAAACGGATCCGTCCTGGCACACAATGTAAGTCAATGGAGGACGGATCCGTTTTCTATTGTGCCAGATTGTGTCAGTGAAAACGGATCCGTCCTGGCACACAATGTAAGTCAATGGAGGACGGATCCGTTTCTATTGTGCCCGATTGTGTCAGTGAAAACGGATCCGTCCTGGCACACAATGTAAGTCAATGGAGGACGGATCCGTTTTCTATTGTGCCAGATTGTGTCAGTGAAAACGGATCCGTCCTGGCACACAATGTAAGTCAATGGAGGACGGATCCGTTTTCTATTGTGCCCGATTGTGTCAGTGAAAACGGATCCGTCCTGGCACACAATGTAAGTCAATGGAGGACGGATCCGTTTTCTATTGTGCCAGATTGTGTCAGTGAAAACGGATCCGTCCTGGCGCACAATGTAAGTCAATGGAGGACGGATCCGTTTTCTATTGTGCCCGATTGTGTCAGTGAAAACGGATCCGTCCTGGCACACAATGTAAGTCAATGGAGGACGGATCCGTTTTCTATTGTGCCAGACTGTGTCAGTGAAAACGGATCCGTCCTGGCACACAATGTAAGTCAATGGAGGACGGATCCGTTTTCTATTGTGCCCGATTGTGTCAGTGAAAACGGATCCGTCCTGGCACACAATGTAAGTCAATGGAGGACGGATCCGTTTTCTATTGTGCCCGATTGTGTCAGTGAAAACGGATCCGTCCTGGCGCACAATGTAAGTCAATGGAGGACGGATCCGTTTTCTATTGTGCCAGATTGTGTCAGTGAAAACGGATCCGTCCTGGCACACAATGTAAGTCAATGGAGGACGGATCCGTTTTCTATTGTGCCAGATTGTGTCAGTGAGGAACGGATCCGTCCTGGCACACAATGTAAGTCAATGGAGGACGGATCCGTTTTCTATTGTGCCAGACTGTGTCAGTGAAAACGGATCCGTCCTGGCGCACAATGTAAGTCAATGGAGGACGGATCCGTTTTCTATTGTGCCAGATTGTGTCAGTGAAAACGGATCCGTCCTGGCACACAATGTAAGTCAATGGAGGACGGATCCGTTTTCTATTGTGCCAGATTGTGTCAGTGAAAACGGATCCGTCCTGGCACACAATGTAAGTCAATGGAGGACGGATCCGTTTTCTATTGTGCCAGACTGTGTCAGTGAAAACGGATCCGTCCTGGCACACAATGTAAGTCAATGGAGGACGGATCCGTTTTCTATTGTGCCAGATTGTGTCAGTGAAAACGGATCCGTCCTGGCACACAATGTAAGTCAATGGAGGACGGATCCGTTTTCTATTGTGCCCGATTGTGTCAGTGAAAACGGATCCGTCCTGGCACACAATGTAAGTCAATGGAGGACGGATCCGTTTTCTATTGTGCCAGACTGTGTCAGTGAAAACGGATCCGTCCTGGCACACAATGTAAGTCAATGGAGGACGGATCCGTTTTCTATTGTGCCAGATTGTGTCAGTGAAAACGGATCCGTCCTGGCACACAATGTAAGTCAATGGAGGACGGATCCGTTTTCTATTGTGCCAGATTGTGTCAGTGAAAACGGATCCGTCCTGGCACACAATGTAAGTCAATGGAGGACGGATCCGTTTTCTATTGTGCCAGATTGTGTCAGTGAAAACGGATCCGTCCTGGCACACAATGTAAGTCAATGGAGGACGGATCCGTTTTCTATTGTGCCAGACTGTGTCAGTGAAAACGGATCCGTCCTGGCACACAATGTAAGTCAATGGAGGACGGATCCGTTTTCTATTGTGCCAGATTGTGTCAGTGAAAACGGATCCGTCCTGGCACACAATGTAAGTCAATGGAGGACGGATCCGTTTTCTATTGTGCCAGACTTGTGTCAGTGAAAACGGATCCGTCCTGGCACACAATGTAAGTCAATGGAGGACGGATCCGTTTTCTATTGTGCCCGATTGTGTCAGTGAAAACGGATCCGTCCTGGCACACAATGTAAGTCAATGGAGGACGGATCCGTTTTCTATTGTGCCAGATTGTGTCAGTGAAAACGGATCCGTCCTGGCACACAATGTAAGTCAATGGAGGACGGATCCGTTTTCTATTGTGCCCGATTGTGTCAGTGAAAACGGATCCGTCCTGGCGCACAATGTAAGTCAATGGAGGACGGATCCGTTTTCTATTGTGCCAGACTGTGTCAGTGAAAACGGATCCGTCCTGGCACACAATGTAAGTCAATGGAGGACGGATCCGTTTTCTATTGTGCCAGATTGTGTCAGTGAAAACGGATCCGTCCTGGCACACAATGTAAGTCAATGGAGGACGGATCCGTTTTCTATTGTGCCAGACTTGTGTCAGTGAAAACGGATCCGTCCTGGCACACAATGTAAGTCAATGGAGGACGGATCCGTTTTCTATTGTGCCCGATTGTGTCAGTGAAAACGGATCCGTCCTGGCACACAATGTAAGTCAATGGAGGACGGATCCGTTTTCTATTGTGCCAGATTGTGTCAGTGAAAACGGATCCGTCCTGGCACACAATGTAAGTCAATGGAGGACGGATCCGTTTTCTATTGTGCCAGATTGTGTCAGTGAAAACGGATCCGTCCTGGCACACAATGTAAGTCAATGGAGGACGGATCCGTTTTCTATTGTGCCCGATTGTGTCAGTGAAAACGGATCCGTCCTGGCACACAATGTAAGTCAATGGAGGACGGATCCGTTTTCTATTGTGCCCGATTGTGTCAGTGAAAACGGATCCGTCCTGGCACACAATGTAAGTCAATGGAGGACGGATCCGTTTTCTATTGTGCCGATTGTGTCAGTGAAAACGGATCCGTCCTGGCACACAATGTAAGTCAATGGAGGACGGATCCGTTTTCTATTGTGCCAGATTGTGTCAGTGAAACGGATCCGTCCTGGCACACAATGTAAGTCAATGGAGGACGGATCCGTTTTCTATTGTGCCAGATTGTGTCAGTGAAAACGGATCCGTCCTGGCACACAATGTAAGTCAATGGAGGACGGATCCGTTTTCTATTGTGCCAGATTGTGTCAGTGAAAACGGATCCGTCCTGGCACACAATGTAAGTCAATGGAGGACGGATCCGTTTTCTATTGTGCCAGATTGTGTCAGTGAAAACGGATCCGTCCTGGCACACAATGTAAGTCAATGGAGGACGGATCCGTTTTCTATTGTGCCAGATTGTGTCAGTGAAAACGGATCCGTCCTGGCACACAATGTAAGTCAATGGAGGACGGATCCGTTTTCTATTGTGCCAGATTGTGTCAGTGAAAACGGATCCGTCCTGGCGCACAATGTAAGTCAATGGAGGACGGATCCGTTTTCTATTGTGCCCGATTGTGTCAGTGAAAACGGATCCGTCCTGGCACACAATGTAAGTCAATGGAGGACGGATCCGTTTTCTATTGTGCCAGATTGTGTCAGTGAAAACGGATCCGTCCTGGCACACAATGTAAGTCAATGGAGGACGGATCCGTTTTCTATTGTGCCAGATTGTGTCAGTGAAAACGGATCCGTCCTGGCACACAATGTAAGTCAATGGAGGACGGATCCGTTTTCTATTGTGCCAGATTGTGTCAGTGAAAACGGATCCGTCCTGGCACACAATGTAAGTCAATGGAGGACGGATCCGTTTTCTATTGTGCCAGATTGTGTCAGTGAAAACGGATCCGTCCTGGCACACAATGTAAGTCACTGGAGGACGGATCCGTTTTCTATTGTGCCCGATTGTGTCAGTGAAAACGGATCCGTCCTGGCACACAATGTAAGTCAATGGAGGACGGATCCGTTTTCTATTGTGCCCGATTGTGTCAGTGAAAACGGATCCGTCCTGGCACACAATGTAAGTCAATGGAGGACGGATCCGTTTTCTATTGTGCCAGATTGTGTCAGTGAAAACGGATCCGTCCTGGCACACAATGTAAGTCAATGGAGGACGGATCCGTTTTCTATTGTGCCAGACTTGTGTCAGTGAAAACGGATCCGTCCTGGCACACAATGTAAGTCAATGGAGGACGGATCCGTTTTCTATTGTGCCCGATTGTGTCAGTGAAACGGATCCGTCCTGGCACACAATGTAAGTCAATGGAGGACGGATCCGTTTTCTATTGTGCCCGATTGTGTCAGTGAAAACGGATCCGTCCTGGCACACAATGTAAGTCAATGGAGGACGGATCCGTTTTCTATTGTGCCAGACTGTGTCAGTGAAAACGGATCCGTCCTGGCAGCACAATGTAAGTCAATGGAGGACGGATCCGTTTTCTATTGTGCCCGATTGTGTCAGTGAAAACGGATCCGTCCTGGCAGCACAATGTAAGTCACTGGAGGACGGATCCGTTTTCTATTGTGCCCGATTGTGTCAGTGAAAACGGATCCGTCCTGGCACACAATGTAAGTCAATGGAGGACGGATCCGTTTTCTATTGTGCCCGATTGTGTCAGTGAAAACGGATCTGTCCTGGCGCACAATGTAAGTCAATGGAGGACGGATCCGTTTTCCTATTGTGCCAGATGTGTCAGTGAAAACGGATCCGTCCTGGCGCACAATGTAAGTCAATGGAGGACGGATCCGTTTTCTATTGTGCCCGACTGTGTCAGTGAAAACGGATCCGATCCTGGCACACAATGTAAGTCAATGGAGGACGGATCCGTTTTCTATTGTGCCAGATTGTGTCAGTGAAAACGGATCCGTCCTGGCACACAATGTAAGTCAATGGAGGACGGATCCGTTTTCTATTGTGCCAGATTGTGTCAGTGAAAACGGAATCCGTCCTGGCACACAATGTAAGTCACTGGAGGACGGATCCGTTTTCTATTGTGCCAGATTGTGTCAGTGAAACGGATCCGTCCTGGCGCACAATGTAAGTCAATGGAGGACGGATCCGTTTTCTATTGTGCCAGACTGTGTCAGTGAAAACGGATCCGTCCTGGCACACAATGTAAGTCACTGGAGGACGGATCCGTTTTCTATTGTGCCAGACTGTGTCAGTGAAAACGGATCCGTCCTGGCACACAATGTAAGTCAATGGAGGACGGATCCGTTTTCTATTGTGCCAGATTGTGTCAGTGAAAACGGATCCGTCCTGGCACACAATGTAAGTCAATGGAGGACGGATCCGTTTTCTATTGTGCCCGATTGTGTCAGTGAAAACGGATCCGTCCTGGCACACAATGTAAGTCAATGGAGGACGGATCCGTTTTCTATTGTGCCAGACTGTGTCAGTGAAAACGGATCCGTCCTGGCACACAATGTAAGTCAATGGAGGACGGATCCGTTTTCTATTGTGCCAGACTTGTGTCAGTGAAAACGGATCCGTCCTGGCACACAATGTAAGTCAATGGAGGACGGATCCGTTTTCTATTGTGCCCAGATTGTGTCAGTGAAAACGGATCCGTCCTGGCACACAATGTAAGTCAATGGAGGACGGATCCGTTTTCTATTGTGCCCGATTGTGTCAGTGAAAACGGATCCGTCCTGGCACACAATGTAAGTCAATGGAGGACGGATCCGTTTTCTATTGTGCCAGACTGTGTCAGTGAAAACGGATCCGTCCTGGCACACAATGTAAGTCAATGGAGGACGGATCCGTTTTCTATTGTGCCCGATTGTGTCAGTGAAAACGGATCCGTCCTGGCACACAATGTAAGTCAATGGAGGACGGATCCGTTTTCTATTGTGCCAGATTGTGTCAGTGAAAACGGATCCGTCCTGGCACACAATGTAAGTCAATGGAGGACGGATCCGTTTTCTATTGTGCCCGATTGTGTCAGTGAAAACGGATCCGTCCTGGACTACAATGTAGTCACTGGAGGACGGATCCGTTTTCTATTGTGCCCGATTGTGTCAGTGAAAACGGATCCGTCCCATTGACTTACATTGTGTGCCAGGACGTTTGGCTCAGTCCATCAGACGGACACAAGACGCTGCGGCCTCCAGAGCGGAACGGAGACTGAACTGGTGCATTCTCAGCGGATCCTTTTCCATTCAGAATACATTAGAATGCAAACTGATCCGTTTTGGACGCTGAGCCCTGAACGGATCTCGCAGACAGAAGCCAAAACGTGAATGTGAAAGGCGAATTCATTATGGGGAAAGAGGGATAACTTTAGTGTAAAATACTCTGTGATCTTCAGATCGCCTGTTCCTTGCTCTGCAGGTTCGGGAGATTTGCTATATTTGTTATGGAGCGCTGCCACCTGTGGGGCTCCTTGAGAACTACAGCTGTACCGTGGGGCTCAATGTGGCCAGGTGCCTGCTTTATTATATAGCCGTCACGTCTGCATATGGGGTGGGCTCGGCACTGCAGCCCACTCTATACAATCCCTGGAACATAATGCGGGACGTGTATGGCATTATGCATTTGATGGCTGTAGCGGTTCTTATGGGAAGATTGATGTAAATGGCTTTGGATCGGATCTGTAGAAAGCGGCTATCTTGTAACGAGGACCTTTCCTGGGTTTGTAGTAACTGAGATAAATATCTGACTAGGGCTGCACGAAATGGGAACTTTGTGCGATTGCGATTAGGGCCCTAGAAATTGCGATAACGATATGCGATATTTTAAGGGAATTGCGCTAGAGGTCTATTTGCTTGGATTTTCTAGGTACAATCACACACACATTACTGGTAATGCTGAAATGCAGTTATGCCCAACTCCAGACCTGAAACGCACAGCGCTTTACACACTAAAACATCTCTTACTAAAGGGAATAACATATTTCATTACTGCAAAAGTGCGAAATACAGAACTTCCCATTTCTTACTAGCGCTGCACAGAACGGAGAAATCCGATAGAACAGAGAGAAGAACATGTGATCAATCCAAACACCGAACAAACAGGAACGTTTTACAGAACACCATAGTCAGCAGCAGCAATATAAGGGAATATACCGGATTTATCACCCTATAAGACTCACCTGCCCATAAGACGCACCTAGGTTTTTGAGTAGGAAAATAAGAAAAATTATATTTTGAAAAAGGTGTGCTTTTGGTGGGTTTTGAACTAATATTGGTCTGTGGATGACACTGTTATGGGGGATCTGTGGATGACACTGTTATGGGGGATCTGTGGATGACACTGTTATGGGGATCTGTGGATGACACTGTTATGGGGGATCTGTGGATGACACTATTATGGGGGATCTGTGGATGATACTGTTATGGGGGATCTGTGGATGGCACTGTTATGGGGGATCTGTGGATGACACTGTTATGGGGGATCTGTGGATGACACTATTATGGGGATCTGTGGATGGCACTGTTATGGGGGATCTGTGGATGACACTATTATGGGGGATCTGTGGATGACACTATTATGGGGGATCTGTGGATGACACTGTTATAGGGGATCTGTGGATGGCACTGTTATGGGGGATCTGTGGATGACACTATTATGGGGGATCTGTGGATGACACTATTATGGGGGATCTGTGGATAACACTGTTATGGGGGATCTGTGGATGACACTATTATGGGGGATCTGTGGATGACACTATTATGGGGGATCTGTGGATGACACTATTATGGGGGATCTGTGGATGATACTATTATGGGGGATCTGTGGATGACACTATTATGGGGGATCTGTGGATAACACTGTTATGGGGGATCTGTGGATGACACTATTATGGGGGATCTGTGGATGACACTATTATGGGGGATCTGTGGATGATACTGTTATGGGGATCTGTGGATGGCACTGTTATGGGGATCTGTGGATGACACTATTATGGGGGATCTGTGAATGACACTATTATGGGGGATCTGTGGATGACACTATTATGGGGGATCTGTGGATGATACTATTATGGGGGATCTGTGGATGGCACTGTTATGGGGGATCTGTGGATGACACTATTATGGGGGATCTGTGGATGATACTATTATGGGGGATCTGTGGATGGCACTGTTATGGGGGTCTGTGCATGAAACTATTATGGGGGGGGGGCGTGGCTAACGGCCGACATGAGCGGTCGCACATGATCTGAGCTCCGGCTCCCGTATATCATCCTGAACCATCCTGAGTGCTAGAGCAGCTTTGTATTTCATCTGAAGCGGCAGACGACAGCTTGGATCCTTCTTACAGTCCGTGATGGGCCCCAGCAAAGCGCAAGCCGCGGCGGACCGGCTGAAAGAATTCGCGCGCCAGGATACCCAACATGGCGCAGCGGCGAGTGGCACGCCCCGATCTCAGCACACCCGAGGTCAGGCGGCATTGCAGGCGGCTGCGGACGAGCCAGAGGCGGTGGAACTTACCCCAAAAGAGGCGCATGACCAGCTAATGGCCGCGATATTGGTGTGCCAGACCTCCCTCACAACTAAGATAGAGGAGGTGCGCGTGGATGTGGGCCTCCTCAGGCATGATGTCCAGCAACTGAGGGACAGAGTGAGGGGGACGGAGGATAGAATCTCCGAGCTGGAGGACCTCACATGCCCGCTACCTGCCAAGATCCAAGCCCTGGAGGGTTCAGTCTCCTTATGGCAGCAAAAGTGCGACGACCTGGAGAACAGGGCCAGGCGGAACAACGTGCGCATTCTGGGCCTGCCTGAGAGGACGGAGGGGCAGGATCCTGCGGCATTTCTGGAGGCCTGGTTTAAATCGACCTTTCCTGAGGCGGCGTTTTCTATGGCGTATGCAGTTGAGAGGGCCCACAGGGTACCGGCGCGTCCGCCGCCTCCGGGAGCCCCGCCTAGACCGCTCCTGGCCCGCATGCTGAATTGGAAAGACCGGGATTTGATCCTCTCCCACGCCAGGAAAAAGCAGACCGTCATGCACGAGAATGCCAAGGTGTCTTTGTTTCCTGATTTTTCCGCTGACCTGCAGAAGAGGAGGGCGACCTTCGTTGCTGTGAAAAGGAGACTTCGGGACATGAACTTACCATATTCTATGGCATACCCCGCCAGGCTGCGGGTGGTGGATGGCGACAGATCAGTCTTTTTTACGGATCCCAAGGAGGCGGATGACTGGGTCGCAAGGAAGAGGCGAAGATCACCGCCGCCGCCATGAAGCAAAGCAGCACTTCAGCAACCTACCTTTGTTGTACCCAAGGGACCTTAAGGGTCGGCCGGGACGTATTCTGTACATACAGGTGGTGCTTAGCTGCCCGAACGAGGCACAGGGCTGACATTACGATATCGGCGTGAGTTATGCTGTTTCACTGTTTATATGCATATGATGATAGCTGCAAGCACGACCTATATCGTGCTAAGGGAGTTGGTCAGATACCGGCATGTTCTGTTTTCCACCTCGTGACATGCTGGTCCCTGAATCTGTAGCCACACAGGAGATATTACCTGTCTTTTGGCATTATACGCTGTTTTTCAATGCTAGTTTAAGGCATGGTTGGTTCACATTTATGTTGTTTTATTGTGTATGGGCACTATATGGTATGACATTGCTAGTAGGTGGCAGGATATATGTGTGTAGCATAATGGGGAGGAGTGTGCACAGAGGTCCCTGGAGGGTAGACAGCCTTGTTTGTAGCCGGATGACACAGGAGAAATGGCTGCCTTTATGTTGATGTCGTGGAATGTGAGGGGTCTGGGAGCTCCGGGTAAGAGGATGTCCGTGTTTGCACATGTCCGTAGATATAACCCACATTTGCTTGGCTTACAAGAGACCCACCTCACGGCCGAAACGGCAGCTAGATTACAGAAACCCTGGGTCCAATGGGCCAGTCACTCTTTTGGTACTTCCCATTCAAGAGGAGTGTCCCTGCTTGTTAACTGTTCTATTAGGTGGGAGCCGCATGCAGTTGAGTCTGATGCAGAGGGCAGGTATATTTTTGTCCATGCGCATGTGAATAATATGCCGTTTGTGATTTTAAACATCTATTGCCCCCCACCTGCTAACATGTCACTTCTGCAGACCGCGGCTATTTTTGTAGCTCAGTATCCGCATGCTGGGCTGCTGTGTATGGGGGATTTGAACATGGTTATGGACCTGCGGTTGGACCGTTTTCATGCTAATCCGGCTTCCCCGCCATCTGGTGCGCCGAGTTTATTGGCGTCTTGGATTGCGGAGATGGGATGGTTGGACCTGTGGAGGGAGAAACATCCGGACTCCATAGAGTATTCCTGTTTCACTCCTTCCGCCGGTGCAATGTCTAGGATAGACTACGTGTTTGGTTCCCCTGAGGTGTGCCTGGGATTGTCGGATATTTCTTATGGTCCCAGGAGCGTCTCGGATCATGCACCATTACTAGTTAGGCTGAATGATTCACGGGAGAGGAGGTCTGGAACGAAACTGAGAATTCACCCTTTCTGGCTCACGCTCCTGAAGGATCAGGACAGGATTCCTGATCAGTTGCGAGTGTTTCTAGAGGTGCAGGATGTGGAAACGAATCCGTTATTATTGTGGGATACCCTTAAAGCATACCTTAGGGGATGTCTTAAATCTTCTATATCTTATATCAAGAGGGAGACCAGGGAGAAGGAGGACTCCTTTAACATATGTGTTAGGGAGGCTGAAGCGAGATTTGCTGCGGATCCCTCTGAGGGAAACAGGCAGGATTGGTTGTAGAAGGGCAGGATGTACAGTATATGGTATACTTGCATGAAAAGAGTAGTCGGAAGATGTTCTTTTATAAACAGCAGGCTTTCGAGGTGGGGGATAGGGCTGGGAGAGTATTAGCGCAGATTGTCCATAGGAATTCGGCAGCCCCGCCGGTTCTGCGTATTAAGGCCACGGATGGCGAGGTGAGGGACTCCGTGCCGGATATCCTAGCGAGTTTTGCCGACTTTTATCGCGATCTATACAGGTCACGAGCGGAGCACTCGGAGGTAGAATTGGAAGCTTATTTAGCTGAGATAGACCATCTGACTTTATCAGTGGAGGATAGCCAGGTGTTAGAGGAGGACATAACTGTCGAGGAGATACGGGAAGCTATAGAAGACCTGGCAAATGGGAAGGCCCCTGGCCCTGAAGGCCTGCCATTAGAGATTTATGCTAAATATGTAGATATACTTGGGCCTCAACTTAAGGTGATGTTCCAAGAGGCGTGGAGGTTGGGTAGGCTACCTGATTCTTTGTATGAAGCGACTATAGTAGTGCTTTTGAAGCCGGATAAAGATCCAGTGGAATGTGCCTCCTATCGGCCGATATCTTTGCTGAACCTTGACTATAAGATTCTGACAAAGATCTTCGCCAATAGGTTGAACAAGATGATAGCCAGCATAATACATAGTGATCAGACTGGGTTTATACCTGGACGCTCGACCTCTAGCAATATACGTAGGACTCAGGTCGTAGCCCAAATTGGTACTCAGGGTGGCAGGCAGTGGGCCTTGGCTTCACTCGATACCGCGAAGGCATTCGATTCGCTAGAATGGCCCTATCTGATGAAGGTAATGGAGAAGTTTGGCTTCGGTCCTGGGTTTCTGCAGTGGATTTGTGTATTGTATAAAAGTCCCAGAGCCAATGTCTTGGTGAATGGTACCACCTCAGCTTATTTTGATTTACAAAGGGGAACGAGGCAGGGTTGCCCTCTTTCCCCTCTCCTGTTTGCAATAGCCATTGAACATCTGGCTCTTCGCATTCGACGGGATCAAATATATGAGGGTGTAGAGCTTGGGGGGAGGGAGGACAGAGTGGGCCTATACGCAGACGATCTCATATTGTTCATCAGCAGGTTGGAGGTGTCTTTGCCGCGGGCGATCAGTATTATAGAGACGTTTGGGCGGTATTCGGGTTTGCATATCAATTGGACCAAGTCGGCGCTCATGCCTTTATGGAGCGCAGACTGGCCCAATGATTATCATAATCTGAAGATTGTAGATAATTTTAAATATTTGGGGATCTTCATTACCAAGGAGCCGAGGGAGTCGTATGCCAGAAATATTGCCCCTTTGGAATCTGTGTTTTCTAGCAAGTTTGCAGTCTGGAAAATGTTGCCTATATCTATTATGGGACGGATTAACTTGATAAAGATGGTCCTATTACCCAAGGGGTTATATTTATTGGAACATGCCTGCACTCCAATATCTAGGAATTTTTTTGACAGGCTTCACTCCTTAATGGTGCAGTTTATCTGGGGCAAGGCCAGACATAAATTAGCCTTACACACGTTACAGCGGTCCAGGTTGTCGGGAGGCGCTGCTCTCCCGGATTTTCACTTGTACTTCTTAGCGGGTCAATTGAAATTTCTAGCCGGTTGGGTTAATGGGCAGCCTCTTGTGAATATGGAATATTACTTGCAGCAGTACTTGGGGTTGTCCAGTTTATGGCCAGTGTTAGAAGGGGCAGGGTCGTTATCGGGGAAACTATTGCAGATTCACAAGCTGGCACATCAAGTTTGGAAAGACTCCAAGTTGAGGCGTTATCAGGACTGGGCAGATGATATACCCCTGTGGGATAATCCGTTGCTTCCCCATCTACAGTCTATTGAGGGAACTCAGGTCTGGGCATCTTTAGGGATACATGCGCTGCGTGACTTGTATAAGAATGGTGTTCTCTGTTCCTTTTCCCAAATTCAGGAGAAATTTGGCCTGGAGCGTACCCAATTTTTTAGATACTTGCAGATCAGGCACGCCCTGCAGGTGCAGTTTAGGGATCCGAGCAGGGCCATCTCTTCATATCCCTTAATCGGTGTAGTTAAATCACAAGGACCTAGGGGTTTGATTTCAGCCCTTTATACTTATCTGCTGGGGTTGCGAATGTCCTCGCAACCCATTCTAGCCGAAGCCAGGTGGAGGGGTAGTATTCCTCTTCTTACTGCAGAGGATTGGACGGAGGCGTTGGAGGCTGTCACCTCTGTGTCACCCTCGGTTAACAACAGATTGATACAGTTATATATGTTGCACCGTAGTTATCTGACTCCTACCAGGCTGCATAAGATGGGGAGGATGCCTCAGCCTAACTGCCTTAGATGCTTACAGACTAACGCGGACTTCTGGCACATGATGTGGGAATGCTCCCATATCAGATTATACTGGCAGGATATCCTTAGGGTTTTGTCGTCATTGGGTATGGGCCCGATTCCGCTATGTCCCAAGGTATGTCTGCTGGGTATATTTGACAATGACGGGTGGTCGCACTACAATAAAATATTACTCAGTGAATCCCTGTTTATGGCCCGCAAAGTGATTGCCCTTAAGTGGATGGCGGAGGATCTTCCTACTGTGGGTATTTGGAAAAGGCTAGTGAATCAGATCGTCCCGTACGAAAAAGTACTTTATGTGAATAGGAAGTGCCCTGACAAATTTCAGAAAGTTTGGGGTTTATGGTGCGATTCTTCTTTAACCGTTTCACCCAATTCTGTAAGGTCAGACAACCCCTGAGCGGGGTATAGCGCCTCTAAGTGCTCTCCCATATGCTTGATCGTCCACACTGTGCTCGTGAAGGAAATAACGACATCTGTATGACTGTATACTCTTTATTTATTGTACTGTACTGTAGACTACTCCGGTATGTCTGCATTATTCTTGCTGTAACCTACTGCATGTGATTTTGCGATATGCATATGTCTATGCCATGTATGTGCCTTGTTACTCTTTTTTCAATAAAACGAGTAAAAAAACAAAAGAAACTATTATGGGGGATCTCTGGATTGCACTGTTATGGGGGGATCTGTGGTTTACTCTGTTATGGGGGATCTGTGGATGGCACTGTTATGGAGGAGATTTGTGGATGACACTATTATGGGGGGGGGGTCTGTGGATGGCACTGTTATGGGGATCTCTAGATGGCACTGTTAGGGGGGAATCTGTGGATGGCACTGTTATGGGGATCTCTGGATGGCATTGTTATGGGGGATCTCTGAATGACACTGTCTACGAGGAGATCTGTGAATGACACTGTTATGGGGGATCTGTGGATGTCACTGTTATGGAGGAGATCTGTGGATGACACTGTTATGGAGGAGATCTGTGGATGACACTGTTATGGGGGATCTATGGATGGCACTGTTATGGGGGATCTGTGGATGGCACTGTTATGGGGGGTCTGTGGATAGCACTGTTATGGGGGATCTGTGGATGACACTATTATGGGGGATCTGTGGATGATACTGTTATGGGGGGTCTGTGGATAGCACTGTTATGGGGGATCTGTGGATGACACTATTATGGGGGATCTGTGGATGGCACTGTTATGGGGGATCTGTGGATGGCACTGTTATGGGGGATCTGTGGATGGCACTGTTATGGGGGATCTGTGGATGGCACTGTTATGGGGGGATCTGTGGATGACACTGTTATGGGGGGATCTGTGGATGGCACTGTTATGGAGGAGATCTGTGGGTGACACTAATATGGGGGATCTGTGGATGACACTAATATGGGGGATCTGTGGATGACACTATTATGGGGGATCTGTGGATGATACTATTACGGGGGATCTGTGGATGGCACTGTTATGGGGGATCTCTGGATGGCACTGTTATGGGTGGATCTGTGTTTGGCACTGTTATGGGGGGATCTGTGGATGACACTGCTATGGGGTGATCTGTTGATGGCACTGTTATAGCATCTTATGCTTTGTGCCATCCACAGATCCCCCCCCCCCCCCCCCATAACAGTGTCCCTGCAGTGTGAATGACCCTGGGGCTAGGGGCCGGCATCTGGATTAGGAATGACAGTGGGGACCGGTGCAGTCCCTGTATTCTAATGCACCGGCCCTGCTCACTGTTGTATAATCTTATCTTACCTGCATTGTTAAGATATAATAATCATGTGTAATCCAGCTGTATTACTTACAACTAGGTTCCGGAGGAGGGAGGAGGCAGGCCGGGAGGACGGGCGGGCGACGCGTCACTCACTACGTCATGCACCTGCGCCGCCCACTTTATGAATGAAGCAGGCGGCGTCCTCCCGTCCTGCCTCCTCCCTTCTACGGAACCTAGCTGTAAGTAATACAGCTGGATTACACATGATTATTATATCTTAGCAATGCAGGTTAGATAAGATTATACAACAGTGAGCAGGGCCGGTGCATTAGGATACAGGGACTGCACCGGTCCCCACTGTCATTCCTAATCCAGATGCCGGCCCCCAGCCCCTCCTCCCTCTGTTGATACAACCGCCGACCGCGCTGTGCGGCATCGTAGGCGACCGTGTATCATTGTAGGTTATCACAGCATTTTTGGGTTGGCCAACTCGCCATATCACAATCGTTGATTATCGGGATACGATTGCTTTGGCGATATATCGTTTTTTTTAAAATAGCACTCCTGTGCCTCGTTATGGCCCCCCGCAAATTCCGCGCTCAGTATGCCAATACGGAGCAATGAGGAGGAGGCGGAGTCTTTCTCTCTGGGCGTCTCCTTCTCCCTGGCTGTGACGCTCTGCGCTGCGATTGGACAGCTCTACCGCCAGGGAGAAGGAGACGTCCACAGAGAGACTCTGTCTCCTCCTCATTGCTCCGTATTAGCATACTGAGCGCGGAATTTGTGGGGGGCCAAAACGGGGCGCAGGAGCGCTATTTTAAAAACCAGGCAGGGTGGCAGCACAGATATTTATCTCAATTACTACACACCCAGGAAAGGTCCTCTTTAAAGGGATATGTCACAGAAGTCTTTACTGCCCGTTAAAACCAGACAGTGACACACAAGTCCTTTGGTTCTAATCTAGTTTCATGGCAGACTTTGTTCCTTCTATCTTCCGACCCGCACTGTGGAGGCAGCCATCTTGCCTGAGCGGTCTGACAGCAATTGCATTTTTTTTATGCATTCTCTTATAAGCTGTATAATGAGGGTTCTCTGGAAATGGTAAAAGCGCTGCTGTGCCCATTCACGTGACGCTGCCATGTCACTTTATTACTATTCGTCACAACGTTGGGATGCATACTTCTAGGCCTCTCACTCATTGTGGCCTCTCTACAGCAAAGCCCGGATGAACCTGTACGCAGCCGGATGGTATATGTTGGCCGGTGCACTGAGGATATGACAGCGGAGGAGCTTCGCCATTTCTTCACGCAGTACGGGGAGGTTGTGGATGTGTTTGTCCCAAAGCCATTTAGAGCGTTTGCCTTTGTGACCTTTGCCGATGAGCAGGTAAGTGGAAGCTCAGGTATATATTGTATCTGTCATCTGTTCTGCATGAGTAAATAGTTTTTAACGTGTTCATTCATACATTTTAAAGGGGTTGTGCCAAGTTTTCAAGCTGTCCCCTGCCCACAGGATAAGGGATAACGAAGTACCTGATTGGTGGGGGTCCAGTTTCCCACGTACACCCTGCCCATCCTGCTGTAGTCTTCAGAGGCTCCCATGGAGAGTGAATGCAGAGTCAGGGCTGTGGAAGACCGGGGGCACTCCCTTTAAGTCTTCAGAGGCTCCCATGGAGAGTGAATGCAGAGTTAGGGCATTGGAAGACTTGGTGCACTCCCTTTAAGTCTTCACAGGCCTCCATGGAGAGTGAATGCAGAGTCAGGGCTGTGGAAGACTTGGGGCACTCCCTTTAAGTTTTTAGAGGCTCCCATGGAGAGTGAATGCAGAGTCAGGGCTGTGGAAGACTTGGGGCACTCCCTTTAAGTCTTCAGAGGCTCCCATGGAGAGTGAATGCAGAGTTAGGGCATTGGAAGACTTGGTGCACTCCCTTTAAGTCTTCACAGGCCTCCATGGAGAGTGAATGCAGAGTCAGGGCTGTGGAAGACTTGGGGCACTCCCTTTAAGTCTTCAGAGACTCCCATGGAGAGTGAATGCAGAGTCAGGGCTGTGGAGGACTTGGTGCACTCCCTTTAAGTTTTAGAGGCTCCCATGGAGAGTGAATGCAGAGTCAGGGCTGTGGAAGACTTGGGGCACTCCCTTTAGGTCTTCAGAGGCTCCCATGGAGAGTGAATGCAGAGTCAGGGCTGTGGAAGACTTGGGGCACTTCCTTTAAGTCTTCAGAGGCTCCCATGGAGAGTGAATGCAGAGTCAGGGCTGTGGAAGACTTGGGGCACTCCCTTTAAGTCTTCAGAGGCTCCCATGGAGAGTGAATGCAGAATCAGGGCTGTGGAAGACTTGGGGCACTCCCTTTAAGTCTTCAGAGGCTCCCATGGAGAGTGAATGCAGAGTCAGGGCTGTGGAAGACTTGGGGCACTCCCTTTAAGTCTTCAGAGGCTCCCATGGAGAGTGAATGCAGAGTCAGGGCTGTGGAAGACTTGGGGCACTCCCTTTAAGTCTTCAGAGGCTCCCATGGAGAGTGAATGCAGAGTCAGGGTTGTGGAGGACTTGGGGCACTCCCTTTAAGTAGATGAAATCTTCTGCAGAACTAAGCAGTGATGTCTGGGGGGCTGAGTGCAAGCGCTCACTTCCTCCTAACCAGATATTCCTGTTTTATGGAGCAATTTTCTAATATACATCTATTTAAAATTCTGATGATGGACCTTTTTATATCCGTGCCTTTGTCACAGTCCATTGTAGTCCTGTAAAATGCATCCGTAGGAGGGCTGGTTAGGACTAAACATGGCGTCAGTAATGTCATACATTGTATGGTGAAGGGTGTGGCATGACGGCCATGGATACATTACACAGGACTGATACATGGGCTGTACCATTCTTCTTCATATAGGCTCAGCTGTCTGATATGAGAGGTATGTATGCAGAATTTTATATACATGCATATTAGAGGATTGTATCATTTCCTATTATATAAGCACATAAACATATCCCCCTGTATGTGGGCAATATAGCTCTGGCTTCCACAGATCAGACCTTCCATAGCACATCTATGGAGAAAATACTAATGGATCCAGTTCTTGCCTGAGCATTGGGTAGGTTCTGAAAAGTGCTCACACTGACAATTGTGGATATGACGGACCACCAGTTTTCTTAGCTTTCCCCTTTTTGCCATGTGGCTGTCTGGATTTAAAGAGGGTTGTCCCATCTATACTTGTGGCACATCCACTGGTATGTCCTAAATGTCTGATGGAGGCAGGTCTCAGAAGTGGGACCAGCACAACAATCTTGAAAAGGGGACCCATGCTTGGCTATTTTGAAACTTCCATAGAAGTGAATGGAGATCCATGCGTGCACAGCCTCCTCTCAGGGTAAGGTAGGGCCCCGTTCTCAAGATAGTAGTGGGCCCAAGAGTTTATGCCCTTAATCCCCAGATGAGAGCACTCACTTACATTCCTAATACAAGTCATTAAAGGAGTGGCTGCGTTCAAAGCTGAACCTGATAGAAGCTCCCCTTTCCTTGCATCGTGTAGCTTGTTGTCAGCTGGTGACGTACCGAGCTTCACATCAGTATGCTAGGCAGAGACTTGTGCCTAGCAGGGAACCCGGTGATGTCACTGGCACAAATGGGCCGTGTAGATAGCTGTTCTGGGTGGTTTTAGAGGACAGTACCACTGATGCCCAGGACAGTGCTATACACTACCCATTTGTGTTGGTGACGTCACCAGGCTCACTGCTAGGTGGAAGTCTCTGCCTAGCATACTGATGTGAACCCTGATCTGTCACCGGCAGTAGAACAGATCGTGCCCTGCACAAGTGGAGCATCGGAGCAAGGAAATGCTGCACTCCTACATGGTAATGGAGTGAAGGGGAGCTTATATCCGGCTTCAGCCCTGAACCTGGACAAGCCCTTTAACCCGTAGGACACCAGCACTGTACCTGTACGGCGCTGGTATCAGGGTCACAAATCCCAGCACCATACGGCTACGGTGCTCTGTGCGGGCAGCAGGAGCTGCTCCCGTCCGATCAGCCGCAGTGGTCCGGCAGTCACTGATAGTCGGACCCCTGCTGTATGAGCCAGCATCGGTGAAAACGCTGATGCCAGCGCATGAACCCTTGCACTGCCTCGGTCAGCGCTGACCGTGGTATCCTGCGGCGTGGCCAAACTATGCCAAAACAGCCATGTTTTTTCACCTTGCCTCACAAAGTTTAATACCAAGCGACCAAAATGGTACCGATCAAACGGTCTCCTCATCCCGCAAAAAATGAGCCCCCACGTAAGACAATAAAAACCAATGGCACCCGTAAACCAATCCATCAAAATCTGCGCTGCAAAAGCCATATGGCGCTCCTTCTGTTCTGAGTCCTGCCATGAGCCCCCACAGCAGTTTATCACCACATATGGGGTGTTACCGATTCAGGAGAAAATGGGTAACAAATTAGTTGATGCTTTTTCTCCTGTTACCCCTTGTGAAAATAAAAATTTTGGGGCTAAAGCAACATTTTATTGGAAGAAACAAAAGTTCATTTTTACAGCAAAGTGTTTCCAAATTCTGTAAAAGGCTTAGGGGGTCAAAGTGCTCAATACCATCCGTAACATAATCTTTAAGGGGTGTAGTTTCCAAAATGGGGTCACTGTTTGAGGGTTTCCACTGTAGGGGTATGTCAGGGTCTCTTCAAATACAAAATGGTGCCTAATAACCAATCTTGTGAAATCTGCCTCCAAAATGTTTATTTTGCTGTTAACCCTTGCTGTGTTGCAAGCAAAAATGTATTAATATAAAAAATGTACCAAAAAAGAGAAATTCTGAAATTTCACCTCCATTTTCCTTTAATTCTTGTGGAATACCTCAAGGGTTAACAAAGTTTGTAACATCAGTTTTGAATAATTTGAGGGGTGTAGTTTCTAAAATGGGGTCATTTATGGGGGGTTTCCATTACGTAAGCCCCTCAAAATCACTTTATAACTGAATTGGTGCTTAAAAAATGGTTTTGGAAACTTTGTTGAAAGTCTTCTAATGTCCTAAAAATAAAAGGAACATTTACAAAATGATGCCAACACAAAGCCGACATATGGGGAATGTTGATTGGTAACCATTTTATGAGGCATTACTAGATGTCTTAAAAGTAGAGAAATTCTAATTAGAAAAGAGTAAATTTAAAAAAAAAATGGAAAATTTGGGATAATTTTATAAATAAAGGTGAAATATATCGACTGAAATGTACCAGTCATGAAGTACAATGTGTCACGAGAAAACGTTCTCTGAATGGCTTGTATAAGTAATAGTGTTCTAAGGTTATTACCACACAAAGTGACACATGTCAGATTTGCAAAAATCAGCCTGGGATTTAAGGTGGAAAGTGGCCCGGTGCTGAAAGGGTTAACCAATGTGCCGTTGTTTAGAAGCCCGGTAATTCCAATGTTTTTCCCAGTCATTGGGGCTAGAATTGGATTTGTAGATGTCACCTCGGTGACTGAATGTCTTTATTTTTTTCCCAAGGTTGCCGAGTCTTTGTGTGGAGAAGATGTGATTATCAAAGGAGTCAGTGTTCACGTATCGGCAGCTAAACACAATAGAAAGAGCCCTTTGGAGAGCGGTGGCAGAGTCCCAGGACCCATCTTTGGGAATTGGGGATATCCTAATAACAGGCCAAACAATGGAGGCCTTGCGCACAACCAGCCTAATGACATGGGGGATGGTGGTGGCATGAACTTTGGGCCATTCAGCATTTACCCTACAATGATGGCTGCTGCTCCGGCAGCCGTACAGAGCAGCTCGGGGATGATGGGTATGCTTGCTAGTCAGCAGAATCAGCCTGGTCCACAAGGTATCAATCAGTGGCAAGGGAATCAGCCAAGAGACCAGGCCACAGAGTTTTGGCTCAGGTAGTAATTCTCATGGCTCGAACTCTGCTATAGGCTGGGGTTCTCCTAATGGTGGCTCTGGTACTGGGTTCATTGGGGGCTTGAGCTCGAACATGGAATCAAAGTCCTCTGTTTGGGACATGTAGATAGTATGGCTTAGTGTGGGGGTAGGTAAGTTGGAGATGTGTCTCTCGATCCAGTGGCCATACTGAGGTGTGCAGAGAGCAGTGGGAGCAAGTAACGCACCAATGTTTCTTCTACATTTGGAAGACTGGAGCTTATTTTTCATGCCTAAAAGATATAACTGTTTGAAATGCGTTTGTGTTCATTTATAATAATTTTTCCTCTCCTTGAAATGTCTGACTGCTGTGAATGCTGTATGAGGTGTGCGTTCTTTTCTGTTTAACGCCAATGAGTCCTTGTGAACTGCATATGATGCTGGTGGCGGCGGGTGGTAAACGCTCTGGAGTGAAATGAAAAATGCTCCTGTTCATAGTGTTGGGACTGTTTAGGTTTGTAAGGTAATAACCAGAAGGTGTTTGCTGCAGTCATGTCTTCTGTGTTTGGAGGCTTTTTACAAGACCTGGCAATGTAGGATTCTTAAATAGAGTTGTGCGAACCCAAACTGTAAAGTTCGGGTTCGTACCGAACTTTAGGTTTTTCGGCACCTGGACCCGAACCCGAACACTTACGTAAAAGTTCGGGTTCGGTGTTCGGCACTTTCTTGGTGCTTTTTGAAAGGCTGCACAGCAGCCAATCAACAAGCGACATACTACTTGCCCCAAAAGGCTATCACTGACATGCCTACTATTGGCATGGCTGTGATTGGCCAACTGCAGCATGTGACCCAGGCTCTATTTAAGCTGGAGTCACGTAGCGCCGCCCGTCACTCTGCTCAGGATTAGTGTAGGGAGGGGCTGCAGCTGCTGTGAGGGAGAGATTTGGGAGAAATCTCATCAAGAACTGTTTTGTACTCAGCGATCTACAGCAAATGTGTTTTGTGGGTGCAGTGCACAATTTTTTTAAGCCTGCCCTGAGCCAACTACTGCTGAAAACAAACTTTTTTTTCTTCAGTTAGTCAATATCAATACATAATCGGCAGCCATTTTATGCAACAGTAGTGCACCAGCACAGGCTATCTGCATGTCTGCAAGTCCAGAAATACAGCTTTTTGCTTACTGGGGTTAATAAAATACATCTGTTAAATATAGTGCACATCTGGGATTAGACAAGCATAAGTGACTGCCACTTTTAGGCCAGAAATACGGCTTTTAGGTTATTGGGGTGAAAAAACCCTCTAATATACTGCACATCTGGGATTAGACAGGTGTGACGAAACCAACCTCGCCACAGTGTTTTGGAGGGGGCTGGTTGCCAGCCTCCTGCCTCAGGATTATGGCCCATACTAACTGTAAAGAAGACAGGCCGGCCGCACAGCTTACATCTGTCTTTGGAATTGTATTTTGTTATGTGAGGGTACACAGATGGCTAGTTTAATTGTATTCGTGTGGTCTGAGTGCCATTCGCCTAATGATATGCACTCAGACTTGAGCTATCTGGGAATATGTTAAATGTCTGTGGTTGCTGGGAGGGTGTGACATTGTGTGTTTAAATGGTGATGAAGGCCGACTTGGGTATGGCATCTTCTGCTAGGGGAATCTGCCAATATCCCTTGCATAGGTCTATTGTGGTCAGATACTTCCCTGCAGAGATACGGTCAAGCAGCTCGTCCATCCGTGGCATCGGATAGGCGTCCGTAACTGTCTTGTCGTTGAGGCGCCGGTAATCTACACAGAAGCGGGTTGTCCCATCCTTCTTTGGCACTAAGACTACCGGCGAGGCCCAAGGACTTTCTGAGGGCTCGATTACGCCTAGCCGAAGCATCTCATCTATTTCCTTCCGCATCCCTTCCCGGACTGCTTCGGGGATACAGTAAGGGGGCTGTCTCAGGGGTGCCTGTCCTGGAGTCTCTACCTTGTGTATGGCTAGGAGTGTGTATCCAGGCTCCTGAGAGAATGTGGCCTGTTTTGTTTCTAGTAAGCGGACAGCTTGAGCCCGCTCTTGCGGCTCCAGCTGTTCACCTAACTGGACTTTCTTTATCTGGGTCATCCCGTCGTTACTGCCCAATAGGTCGGGAAGGGGTAGCGTCTCTGTGTCTTCTCCTGCTGGTGCACAGATAGCGGCTACCTCCTCAGAGGTTCACCCACTGGAGCCTGGAGCCTTGTCGTAGGCCAACAGGTATAAGTGACTGTCACATTCAGGCCAGAAATACGGCTTTTTGGTTACTGGGGTGAAAAAACCTTCTAATATACTGCATATCTGGGATTAGACAAGCATAAGTGACTGTCACATTTAGGCCAGAAATGCGGCTTTTTGGTTACTGGGGTGAAAAATCCTCTAATATACTGCATATCTGGGATTAGACGTGCATAAGTGACTGTCACATTTAGGCCAGAAATATGGCTTTTTGGTTACTCTGTAGGGCTCCCAAACTCCAGCTCTGAAAAAGTCTCCCATAACAAACCAGGACCATCAAAATCCTCTCCCTCTGACTTGTCATGCTTAGCTGTCCTGGGTAGGTACTGTGCCCCATACCACCAGAGCGCCTGGTAGGCATCTTCCAGCCAGAGCTCCTGCCATGCTAGGAGTTCCAATTCCTTTTCCCATTCCTCCCGGGGCTGCACTCCACTTGACACCGATACCACCACAGGAACCAGGAACAGCTCTTACAAGAGCTAGGAGTAATAGCCAGGGGAGTATACACGTATAGCAATCCCCTCACACATGAGCATAAGTGACTGTCACATTTAGGCCAGAAATACGGCTTTTTAGTTACTGGGCTGAAAAAAGTCTCTGATATCCTGCACGTCTGGGATTACACATTGTAAAGGATCTCCTGGCACCCCAACTGCGTACCTCCGTTGATGGATGCTCCCAGTGCCTCCCGAGGACTCCAAGCACTCCACTTGACACCGATACCAGCACAGGAACCAGGAACAGCTCTTACAAGAGCTAGGAGTAATAGCCAGGGGAGTATACACGCATAGCAATCCCCACACACGAGACGAGGCTCTATGTTGAATGTAAAATAGGAACTCTTTATTTGAACACACAGCAGTGATTTATACACATCTTCCAACAAGGTTACCACCCACAGGGTTTTGTAAAAACAGCCAATCACATTCATTTACAGTATTGAAACCTTCCCAGCAATTGTCCACAAAACCCCCTTCCCTCTGTCTGTAACGCAATCAACAAAAGACAATGAGCATTGTCTTTGACGCAATTAACTAACACACTGGCATTGTCTGAGACGCAATCAACAAAATACAATTACCAATAACACAAAGGCTACAACCCACATGGAATCCTCCCCTCTGCCTGTGATATAATCATGGTACACCATGGTTAACATAATCACCACAGGCAGGAGAATACACAATGTCCTCTGTCCTGGAGACAATCAAGTTGTAATTCAATTATCTCTCAGGACAAAGGGACATCGCCAATACACCCAGAGAGACAATGGAACAGACCTCACTACTGAACGTATACAATGTCCCATCCTTTACAATACACATATACATTTAACATCCCAAAATGGCACGAATTAGACCAGGGGTTTAAGTTAGTACAAGTCCTTTGTGTACAAAAGAAGCCTGGCTGATGAGAGGGACCATAATCCTGGTGCAAGAGGCTAGCAAACAGGCCCCTCCAAAACCCAGTGGCGAGGTTAGTTTGGCCACATATCTCCCCCTGCCAGGGAAGACTAACCAGGTACCTGACCTCATGCCAGTCAGTACCTGAGTTAGTCTGGCAGTCCACCTACAACCAAATGCTGGACCTGCACTTGGCAGACGCTCCCTCACTCAGCAGACAGGGACAATGCAGAGTCGAATCAGCGCAGACCAGCCACATGTTCCTGTACACTGAGCTGACATATCACAGCTCTCTGATGATTCCCCAGCAGGGGGAGGGGCCTCACAGACACTGCAGGACAGCCACATGTTCCTGTACACTGAGCTGACTTATCACAGCTCTCTGATGATTCCCCAGCAGGGGGAGGGGTCTCACAAACACTACGGGACAGCCACATGTTCCTGTACACTGAGCTGACTTATCACAGCTGTCTAAAGATTCCCCAGCAGGGGGAGGGTCCTCACAGACACAGCAGGACAGCCATATGTTCCTGTGCACTGAGCTGACTTATCACAGCTCTCTAAAGATTCCCCAGCAGGGAGAGGGGCCTCACAGACACAGCAGGACAGCCATATGTTCCTGTACACTGAGCTCACTTATCACAGCTCTCTGATGATTCCCCAGCAGGGGGAGGGGCCTCACACTCAATGCAGGAGAGCCACATGTTCCTGTACACTGAGCTCACTTATCAGAGCTCTCTGATGATTCCCCAGCAGGGGGAGGGGCCTCACACACAATGCAGGACAGCCACACGTTACTGTACACTGAGCTCACTTATCACAGCTCTCTGATGATTCCCCAGCAGGGGGAGGGGCCTCACACACACTGCAGGACAGCCACATGTTTCTGTACACAGCTCACTTATCACCGCTCTCTGATGATTCCCCAGCAGGGGGAGGGGCCTCACAGACACTGCAGGACAGCCACATGTTCCTGTACACTTAGCTCACTTATCACCGCTCTCTGATTGTTCCCCAGTAGAGGGAGGGGCCTCACAGACACTGCAGGACAGCCAGACGTTACTGTACACTGAGCTCACTTATCACAGCTCTCTGATGATTCCCCAGCAGGGGGAGGGGCCTCACAGACACTATAGGAAAGCCACATGTTCCTGTACACTGAGCTCACTTATCACAGCTCTCTGATGATTCCCCAGCAGGGGGAGGGGCCTCACACACACTGCAGGACAGCCACATGTTCCTGTACACTTAGCTCATTTATCACTGCTCTCTGATTGTTCCCCAGTAGGGGGAGGGGCCTCACAGACACTGCAGGACAGCCACACGTTACTGTACACTGAGCTCACTTATCACAGCTTTCTGATGATTCCCCAGCAGGGGCCTCACAGACACTGCAGGACAGCCACATGTTACTGTACACTGAGCTCACTTATCACAGCTCTCTGATTGTTCCCCAGTAGAGGGAGGGGCCTCACAGACACTGCAGGACAGCCACACGTTACTGTACACTGAGCTCACTTATCACAGCTCTCTGATTCCCCAGCAGCGGGAGGGGCCTCACAGACACTGCAGGACAGCCAAATGTTCCTGTACACTGAGCTTACTTTTACAGCTCTCTAATGATTTCCCAGTAGGGGGAGGGGCCTCACACACACTGCAGGGCAGCCACATGTTCCTGTACACTGAGCTCACTTATCACAGCTCTCTGATACCCCAGCAGGGGGAGGGGCCTCACACACACTACAGGACAACCACATGTTCCTGTTCACTGAGCTCACTTATCACAGCTCTCTGATGATTCTCCAGCCGGGGGAGGGGCCTCACAGACACTGCAGGACAGCCACATGTTTCTGTACACTGAGCTCACTTATCACAGCTCTCTGATGTTTCCCCAGCAGGGGGAGGGGCCTCACACACACTGCAGGACAGCCACATGTTCCTGTACACTGAGCTCACTTATCAAAGCTCTCTGATGATTCCCCAGCAGGGGGAGGTACCTCACACACACTGCAGGACAGCCACATGTTCCTGTACACTGAGCTCACTTATCACAGCTATCTGATTATTCCCCAGCAGGGGGAGGGGCCTCACAGAAACTGCAGGACATCCACATGTTCCTGTACACTGAGCTGACTTATCACAGCTCTCTGAAGATTCCCCAGCAGGGGGAGGGGCCTCACAGACACTGCAGGAAAGCCACATGTTCCTGTACACTGAGCTCACTTATCACAGCTCTATGATGATTCCCCAGCAGGGGGAGGGGCCTCACAGACACAGCAGGACAGCCACATGTTCCTGTACACTGAGCTCACTTATCACAGCTCTCTGATGATTCCCCAGCAGGGGGAGGGGCCTCACAGACACTGCAGGAAAGCCACATGTTACTTTACACTGAGCTCACTTATCACAGCTTTCTGATGATTCCCCAGCAGGAGGGAGGGGCCTCGCGCACACTGCAGGACAACCACATGTTCCTGTACACTAGGCTCACTTATCACAGCTCTCTGATTCCCCAGCAAAGGCAGGGGCCTTACACACACTGCAGTACAGCCACATGTTACTGTACACTGAGCTCACTTATCACAGCTTTCTGATGATTCCCCAGCAGGAGGGAGGGGCCTCGCGCACACTGCAGGACAACCACATGTTCCTGTACACTAGGCTCACTTATCACAGCTCTCTGATTCCAAAGCAGGGGGAGGGGCCTCACAGACACTGCAGGACAGTCACATGTTCCTGTACACTGAGCTCACTTATCACAGCTCTATGATGATTCCCCAGCAGGGGGAGGGGCCTCACAGACACAGCAGGACAGCCACATGTTCCTGTACACTGAGCTCACTTATCACAGCTCTCTGATGATTCCCCAGCAGGGGGAGGGGCCTCACAGACACTGCAGGACAGCCACATGTTCCTGTACACTGAGCTAACTTATCACAGCTCTCTGATTCCCCAGCAGGGGGAGGGGCCTCACAGACACTGCAGGAAAGCCACATGTTCCTGTACACTAAGCTCACTTATCACAGCTCTCTGATTCCCCAGCAGGGGGAGGGGCCTCACAGAAACTGCAGGACAGCCACATATTCTTGTACACCGAGCTCACTTATTACAGCTCTCTGATTCCCCAGCAGGGGGAGGGGCCCTACAGACACTGCAGGACAACATCATTCTCCTGTACACTGAGCTCACTTATCACAGCTCTCTGATTCCCCAGCAGGGGGAGGGGCCTCGCAGACATTACAGGACAGCCACATTTTCCTGTACACTGAGCTCACTTATCACAGCTCTCTGATTCCCCAGCCGGGGGAGGGGCCTCACAGACACTGCAGGACAGCAACATATTCCTGCACACTGAGCTCACTTATCAAAGCTCTCTGATTCCCCAGCAGGGGGAGGAACCTCACAGAAACTGCAGGACAGCCACATGTTACTGTACACTAAGCTCACTTATCACAGCTCAATGATTCCCCAGCAGGGGGAGGGGCCTCACATACACTGCAGGACAGCCACATGTTCCTGTACACTAAGCTCACTTATCACAGCTCTCTGATCATTCCCCAGCAGGGGGAGGGGCCGCACAGACACTGCAGGACAGCCACATGTTCCTGTTTACTGAGCTCAATTATCACAGCTCTCTGATTCCCCAGCAGGGGGAGGGGCCTCACATACACTGCAGGACAGCCATATGTTCCTGTACACTGAGCTCACTTATCACAGCTCTCTGAGCATGATTCCCAAGCAGGGGGAGGGGCTTCACACACACTGCAGGACAGCCACATGTTCCTGTACACTGAGCTCACTTATCACAGCTCTCTGATTCCCCAGCAGTGGGAGGGGCCTCACAGACACTTCAGGACAGCCACATGTTCCTGTACACTGAGCTCTTTTATCACAGCTCTCTGATGATTCCCCAGCAGGCGGAGGGGCCTCACAATCACTGCAGGACAGCCACATGTTCCTGTACACTGAGCTCTCTGATGATTCCCCATCAGGGGGAGGGGCCTCACACACAATGCAGGACAGCCACATGTTCCTGTACACTGAGCTCACTTATCATAGCTCTCTGATTTCACCAGCAGGGGGAGGGGCCTCACAGACACTGTAGGACAGCCACATGTTACTGTACACTGAGCTGACTTCCCATGGCTATCTGATGATTCCCCAGAAGGGGGAGGGGCCTCACAGACACTGCAGGATAGCCATATGTTCCTGTACACTGAGCTCACTTATCACCTCTCTCTGAAGATTCCCCAGCAGGGGGCGGGGTCTCAAAAACACTGCAGGACAGCCACATGTTCCTGTACACTGAGCTCACTTATCACAGCTTTCTGATGATTCCCCAGCAGGGGGAGGGGCCTCACAGACACTGCAGGACAGCCACATGTTCCTGTACACTGAGCTCACTTATCACATCTCTTTGATGATTACCCAGCAGGGGGAGGGGCCTCACAGACACTGCAGGACATCCAAATGTTACTGTACACTGATGTCATGGCTGAGGACGGGGAAAATCCTCAGCCATGCAATGCCAGATGATGTTAACCCCTGCTCGGCCAGGATGACAGAATTAGGGAGCAGGTCACCTCCTAATAGCATCCCTAATCTGACCCTAACTCCTAGCTGCATGGGCCGACCTTTAAAGGTAGGAGGACCCATGCTCCGGAACCTCGGATCCCCAACTCACCCTCCGACCGGTCCCTGGACTAGGAGTCAGGGTAAGACGGCCTGTTCCTTCTGGACACTGAGGAACAGGGGTCTCACTGGCCAAGCTGCAGGGAAAAGGGGAAACACAAACAGATCTATGGATATGGCAGGTGAACTGAACCAGTTCCACCTACCTGCCACAGCCTTGCTGACTGGATCCCTGTGGTGGCAAGCTGAAGATCCGAATGCATCCACACACAGAGACCCAGATCCATAGCTGCACAGAAAAACAAGGAAAACATCAAATAGACATCACACATAAACTTGACATAAACTTAAGAATGACAATTTGTTTTATGACCACAAGGGTGGCCCCCACTGGCAGATGTAGTTCACAGGAGGCTGCTCCAGCTAAGCATGGCTGAAGCAACCCACTGAGCCATGCCAAACACAGAGGCTTTATAGGACTAAGTGGCCACACCCACACAGACACACCCAGTGTCTCACACACACACAGAAAGGGAGTTAACCCTTCCACCACCAGGGAAGGGAAAACAGCAACTTAAAGGGGAAGTGCACACAATGCATAAAACCAAGTGCACACATACACACATACCAAACGCAACCGCATGCACAACATAGAAAGCTGCCACGATACAGCTCAGACTGCTATGCTGCCACATACATACTGTTGCCAGCGGCAACCATAGGTGAGGCAAATACCACAGCCCTCACCTGTGATTGACAACCAAACCAAAACCGCTGACAACCGCATCCCTCTTTTAAAAGGTTGCCTGGGGAAATGGCCACAAGCCTATTCCACAGCAACCCAGCCGTCTCCGGCCGATTCTCCCTGCCGCGACAACCCGTCGGCATTTCCATGTAAACTACCTTTTCTGTGCTGCACGGTGAAGTTATACTGCTGCAAAATCAGGCTCCATCTCAGCAGTTTCATATTGTCTCCTGCGAGACGTGCCAACCAGCTGAGGGGATTGTGATCAGTGATCACTGTGAAATTGTGTCCATACAGGTAGTGTTGTAGCTTTTGCAGGGACCACACAATAGCTAAACACTCCTTCTCTATTGTGGAGTAGCTGGTCTCCCTGGCCAGTAACTTACGGCTCAGGTATAGTACAGGATGCTCCTCCCCGGCCTGGTTCACCTGACTCAGGACTGCACCCAGACCAAAGGCGGAAGCATCCGTGTAGACCACAAACTTCCGAGTGAAATCTGGGGCCTGAAGCACAGGAGCACTGGCTAGTGCATCCCCATCCGAACTGCTGGGGATGGCCAGTGGACCAATGATGTCCACGGCCACCCTCCTGAAGGGTTCATCAATTATCGGTAAGGGATTCAATGGAGCTCGGTGACGGTCTCCTGCTTTGCCAACTCGCTGACAGATGTCGCAGGACCTGCAGTACTTGGCGACATCTGCCCCGAGGCCAGGCCAGAAAAAATTCAGCATCACCCAGGACTTTGTTTTGGTTATTCCCAGGTGACCAGCTAAGGGGATCTCATGAGCCACTTGCAGTAATTGTTCCCTGAACTGCACAGGTACAATGAGCTGCCTCTTGAGTGGCCCCACCCTACTGTCACTGTGGGAGATGTCCTCCTTATACAGTTTCTCATTGTCCCAACACACTCGGTATTTGTCTCCCTCAGTGGGAGGGCTGGCAGCTAACCCTCTTAGCTGCTCCAAGGTAGGGTCATCTCGCAGGGCCTGCTCAAAGGCGGCACTACAAGTCCCAGCCAGCTGTCCTGTGGCGAACAGGGACAGTGGCTGAGGCTCTGACGCGGTTAAGTCCACGGGGTACGAACCGGTGGAAGGGGACACTTCCACTTGCTCTTCCCCAATGGAGCGCTCCGCTGCGGCTTTTGCAGCCCTGCGAGTGACGGGCAACACAGGCACAATAATGTCATCACATTTAACATTTGCACAACTTGAATCAGTTAAACACATGTCCACTATCTGCGTACATACACCCGCCATCCCCTCTACATCTCCTGTCATAGGAGAACTGCTCCCACACACCCCACCTCCCACCTCCCGAGGTCCATCCCCAAGGTTATCTGATGTTACGCAAACATCCTTGCACAGTACCTCGGTATGTCCAGGGACCTCCATAGGGACGGGTGAGTGATGTGTGCTTCCAGGGGGCACGTAGCACGAGACCAATCGTCCTAGGTCAGTGCCTAATAAAACATTTGTGGGGATCTCCGCAGAGACTCCCACCTCCCTTACTCAACTCCCAGACCCCCAATCAAGGAAAACACGAGCATGGGGAACATTAGGGCTCACCCCCCCAACTCCCGTGATGGTGAGGCTTTTGCCGGGAATAAGGTCTGCGTCATCCACTAGTTCAGGCCGAACTAGTGTGACTTCGGCTCCTGTATCGCAGAAGCCTGTGGTGCACCGGTTGCCCACAGTAACCGACTGTAGGTTGTCTGCGGTGTGTCTTGCAGCTCCATTCACTAACACCACAGATGATGGGTTGCGGGCAAGCTTGCCAGGGGGTGCTGTCTTCTTCGGGCACGAGTGGCTGAGGTGTCCTGGCTTGCCGCACGCATAGCACTTGCGCACGTCTGTCGGTGCTGGCTTGACTCCTTCAGATCTTTGTGCAGGCCTGTGAAAGGGTCGCTGGACAGGAATCGACAAAGCTGGCCGGGAGGAAGAAGCAGATGAAGAGGTTCCTCCCAGACGGGACAGAGTGTCTTTGAATGCCCGAGTGCTGGGCATGGCAACATATTCATCGGCTAGTTCAGCCGCCTCTCGCGCACTTTTCGGCTTGTGCTCACATACATATTTTTGCACATCTGTGGGGCAATTGGAGACAAACTGTTCTCGGACCATCAGATCTGCCAGGGACTGCTTGGTGTCCTCTGTGAGGGGATCAGACCACTGTTGGAAGGTGGTCTGCAACTTGCCCAGATGGTCCATAAAAGTATCTCCGGGCCCTCTCCGCAGGGACCGGAACCGTAAACGGTAAGTCTCTGAAGTCAGCTGGTACTTGACCAGAATAGCCTTTTTGATGACCGCGTAACTGGTACGCTCTGCTAATGGTAGTCCGACCAGGGCCTCCATAGCTTTGCCCTTCAGTGCGGACATTGGCTCTGGTACCTGGTACTGCTGGCATGAGGTTTCAAAAGCATGCAGGAAAAGATCAATGTCACAGTTCTCAGACTCCATCACAGGCAGTTTTGGCTTGACCATCAGGGATGGGCCTGTGGATGTGGCATGCCGGTCGGACCCCTGAAGCTGTACTCGGGCCATGTCCAGTTCATGCCTGCGGACAGCTTCCCGTTCTGCAGCCTCGCGCTCAGCCTGGCGCTCTGCCCGACGTGCCTCCAGCAGCCGAAAATATAAGTCCGGGTTACTAAGCATTAGTTGGTCCAGACCATTTTGGGATGGCATAGAGACAGAGTTATGTCCAGCTAGAGGACTGCAAGCCCCAGCAGGCTGTCCTCCTCCCAGTTCATCATCCTCATTCTGGAAGGGGTCACCTGGCTCAGGGGCCCCAGAGTCTCCTCCATTCTCTGAATCCTGCAGGGATGACTCTTGACTCCTCCGTGCACATAACTCCTGGATAAGGACAGTCTTATTTTTCCCATATACTTGGATGCCTTTGTGCTCACACAGAGCTGTGATATCAGCCACGCTCAGGACGTCATAATTCACGGATTCGGACATTATTGCCAAATAAAAGATAGGACAGAAAACAAGAGAGAGGGGAGGGTACTGTCGTGAATTATTATTCTATCAAAACTAATGCACTGTGCTTCGTCTTCCAGAATTTTTCAATCCTTTAGTACAGAGTTATGGACATAACTTCATGCACTAATATTCTAAGCATACAGAATCCCGTAAGCTGCCACCAGAAAAATGTCACGAACTATGGATCCGATCGCTCCGGATCCCACAGCTCTGACGTAGTGGTCTGTGACGGAGTCTGCGCACACACAGAGACCTCACGTGACCGGGGTATTACCACTCGGCTAACACCCCCCACTACACTTCGGTAACTGCCACCACGTGGGTTCCCGGTCCACGAGCCGACTATCCGGGTCATTCACTATCACACAGATCAGTGGATGATCCGGATATCACTTACTGACCAACCGCAGTCAATCACCCCCAGCTACAATTCCTAAATGCAATTTAACTAACTACCTGGTAACGTCTCCTCAAAGGCAAGGTACGTTGTCCAGCAGCTTAGAATATGGAAGACTTGGCCACTTAGATTTTATAATCTTTAATAGGAGGTAAAAAGCAGTGCAGACAAGTCTAATGAAAATGACTATAAATCTACAGAATAATAATAACAATATAAATAATCACGACAGTACAAATGAAAGGGAAAAAGATGAAAGAATACTTAGTTTCCCTGGAGGGTTTCAGATGGTCGCTCATATGTCCTTTTTGAATCCTTGCAAACTCCTTTTCAGTATGTATCAGGGGAGACCCTCAAAGTTCTTCTGATACAGGGATATGCTGTCAATGTCCAATTAAGTGTCTGGTGATGTTCCATGGGTCTCTCTCCTCTGTCCTTGTGCATGGATTTTTATGAACTCTCCCATGGGCAGGAGACTTACTCCTGTCAGCCAATGGCAGCAGAGTGACTGTCAATCCTAGGGATTGGCCTCCAAGTGTTTTATGACCCCATCAAAGTTCAGTTCCTACAATGAGGATTATACATAAGCTCGTATCTCCCTGATACATCGGCATATTTTTATACAGAATACATATTTGCGATCCTTATTTATTTACCTACAGAATGAGACCACACACGGTAATGCTGGGACCTGTAGTTCTTCTACCACCCATAGGTCAGCTACAGAATCACATCCTCTAGTCATATTTGATACCCAATTAACCACAATACTCTGTAGAGCCTGGATCTGGTGTCAGAAAGGGCATAAGTTGATTCATAAATGAAATATGAAAGTGGACTGGTTTTATGCCCAGAGCTAATTAAGGGCTATTAGCTCTCCTCAAACCAGACCTGGAAATTATTGACGTCACGCTCCAGCCAGGCTTGACAGCGAGCTGATCTTATCTTACAGGATAGGATGAGCTGGGCCTGGTATAGACTTTATGACCTTTTATAGCTGGCCTCAAAGAGTAGTGGTAATAAAAGTGTCCATCTATATCATAGGTGACCCAGGCTTCAGGAAGATGAGAGTTCACTGTTTTTTTTACATATGCCAGAAGCATATAAGATGGCTACCCAGAGAAATTATGTATGTATGCCGGCACAACGACCATGACCATGGCCGTGACAACTGAGCTCACTTATCACAGCTCTCTTATTCCCCAGCAGGGGGAGGGGCCTCACACACACTGCAGGACACCCACATGTTCCTGTGCACTGAGCTCACTTTTCACAGCTCTCTGATTCCCCAGCAGGGGGAGGGGCCTCACAGACACTACAGGACAGCCACATATTCCTGTACACTGAGCTCACTTATCACAGATCTCTGATTCACCAGCAGGGAGAGGGGCCTCACAGACACTGCAAGACAGCCATATGTTCCTGTACACTGAGCTCACTTATCACAGCTCTCTGATGATTCCCCAGCAGGGGGAGGGGCCTCACACACACTGCACGACAGCCACATGTTACTGTACACTGAGCTCACTTATCACAGCTCTCTGATTCCGCAGCAGGGGGAGGAACCTCACAGACACTGCAGGACAGCGACATGTTCCTGTACACTGAGCTTACTTATCATAATTCTCTGATGATTCCCCAGCAGGGGGAGGCGCCTCACAGACACTACAGGGCAGCAACATGTTACTGTACACTGAGCTCACTTATCACTGCTCTCTGATTCCCCAGCAGGAGGAGGCGCCTCACAGACACTGCAGGACAGCCACATGTTCCTGTACACTGAGCTCACTTATCACAGCTCTCTGATGATTCCCCAGCAGGGGGAGGGGCCTCACAGACACTGCAGGACAGCCACATATTCCTGTACACTGAGCTCACTTATCACAGATCTCTGATTCACCAGCAGGAGGAGGGGCCTCACAGACACTGCACGACAGCCATATGTTCCTGTACACTGAGCTCAATTATCACAGCTCTCTGATGATTCCCCAGCAGGAGGAGGGGCCTCACACACACTGCACGACAGCCACATGTTACTGTACACTGAGCTCACTTATCACAGCTCTCTGATTCCCCAGTAGGGGGAGGGGCCTCACAGACACTGCAGGACAGCCACATATTCCTGTACACTGAGCTCACTTATCAAAGCTCTCTGATTCCGCAGCAGGGGGAGGAACCTCACAGACACTGCAGGACAGCGATATGTTACTGTACACTAAGCTCACTTATCACAGCTCAATGATTCCCCAGCAGGGGGAGAAGCCTCACATACACTGCAGGACAGCCACATGTTCCTGTACACTAAGCTCACTTATCACAGCTCTCTGATCATTCCCCAGCAGGGGGAGGGGCCTCACACACACTGCAGGACAGCCACATGTTCCTGTACACCGAGTTCACTTATCACAGCTCTGATTCCCCAGCAGGGGGAGGGGCCTCACATACACATGTTCCTGTACACTGAGCTTACTTATCATAATTCTCTGATGATTCCCCAGCAGGGGGAGGCGCCTCACAGACACTGCAGGGCAGCAACATGTTACTGTACACTGAGCTCCCTTATCACAGCTCTCTGATTCCCCAGCAGGGGGAGGCGCCTCACAGACACTACAGGACAGCCAGATGTTCCTGTACACTGAGCTCACTTATCACAGCTCTCTGATGATTCCCCAGCAGGGGGAGGGGCCTCACAGACACTGCAGGATAGCCACATGTCCTTGTACACTGAGCTCACTTATCACAGATCTCTGATTCACCAGCAGGAGGAGGGGCCTCACAGACACTGCAGGACAGCCACATGTTCCTGTAAACTGAGCTCACTTATCACAGCTCTGATTTCCCAAGCAGGGGGAGGGGCCTCACAGACACTGCAGGACACGTGTTACTGTCCACTGAGCTCACATATCACAGCTCTCTGATGATTCCCCAGCAGGGGGAGGAGCCTCACACACACTACAGGACAGCCACATGTTACTGTACACTGAGCTCACTTATTACAGCTCTCTGATTCCCCAGCAGGGGGAGGGGCCTCACAGACACTGCAGGACAGCCACATGTTCCTGTACACTGAGCTCACTTATCACAGCTCTCTGATTCCCCAGCAGGGGGAGGGGCCTCGCAGACATTACACGACAGCCACATTTTCCTGTACACTGAGCTCACTTATCACAGCTCTCTGATTCCCCAGCAGGGGGAGGCGCCTCACAGACACTGCAGGACAGCCACATGTTACTGTACACTGAGCTCACTTATTACAGCTCTGATTCCCCAGCAGGGGGAGGGGCCTCACAGACACTACAGGACAGCCACATGTTCCTGTACACTGAGCTCACTTATCACCCCTCTCTGATACCATAGCAGGGGGAGGGGCCTCACAGACACTGCAGGATAGCCACATGTACCTGTCCACTGAGCTCACTTATCACAGCTCTCTGATTTCCCAGCAGGGGGAGGGGCCTCACAGACACTGCAGGATAGCCACATGTTCCTGTACACTGAGCTCACTTATCACAGCTCTCTGATTCCCCAGCAGGGGGAGGGGCCTCACAGACACTACAGGACAGCCACATGTTCCTGTACATTGAGCTCTAGTGAAATCAGGCGCAGTGAGGAAGCTGGCAGCCTTCGAGCGTCTTTCCCTCACCAAGCCTGCGCCAAATGCTGAACGGCGCAAAATTTCACCTGAGCACAGGGCTGGCAGACAGATGTGAGCGCTGCCTGGCCCTGTCAATCAGGACTTGGTGGTAGGCAACAAAGTTGGTAGAACGGAGCCTCTAGGAGCAGGAACAATGCCCCCCCCTGCTCCTAGAGGCTAATTAGCATATTATAAAAGTTAGATTTCTGGGGTAACATCATTCCCCAGCAGGGGGAGGGGCCTCACACACACTGCAGGACAGCCACATGTTCCTGTACACCGAGTTCACTTATCACAGCTCTCTGATTCCCCAGTAGGGGGAGAGGCCTCACACACACTGCAGGACAGACACATGTTCCTGTACACTGAGCTTACTTATCATAATTCTCTGATGATTCCCCAGCAGGGGGAGGCGCCTCACAGACACTGCAGGGCAGCAACATGTTACTGTACACTGAGCTCCCTTATCACAGCTCTCTGATTCCCCAGCAGGAGGAGGGGCCTCACAGACACTACAGGACAGCCAGATGTTCCTGTACACTGAGCTCACTTATCACAGATCTCTGATGATTCCCCAGCAGGGGGAGGGGCCTCACAGACACTGCAGGACAGCCACATGTCCTTGTACACTGAGCTTACTTATCATAATTCTCTGATGATATCCCAGCAGGGGAGGCGCCTCACAGACACTGATAAAAGTAGGAATAGGCTAGTTAGGTTTAGCTGACATTAGCACACCGCTAATGTCAGCTAGCTGAATGGGGTTAAATCTGGTGACAGAAACCCTTTAAGTTTGTGTGAATGGGGCCTAAGCAGGGGCATAGCTATAGGGGGTGCAGAGGTAGCAGTCACTACCGGGCCTAGGAGCCTAAGGGGGCCCAAAGACCCTTTGTGCCACATAAGACACTGGCATTACAGATGGTGAATACTGGTCAATTTACACCATTGGCTGGAGGGAAGGGGTTAGGTGATGAATTTGGCATGAGGGGGTGCCCTTTCAATGTTTGCCTCAGGCAGCAGAAAGGCTACGTGCTCCCCTGCCAACAAGCACTGAGGGACGGGGCCCAAGCTAAACTCTTGCACCAGGGCCCATGAGATTTTAGCTACGCCCCTGGGCCAAAGCCTTTAGCAGCATGCTGTGAGTGGAGGAAGGCATCCATGCACAGCAATGCTCAAGTTATGCAGGCCATTGCACCTACAGATGACTTGGAGGGAATGCATCTTTTCCACTATAAGGCCACGGAAAGAAACCAAAACGCATTTGTTTAAACAGTTTTATTTAAGAATCCATTGACATCCAAACACAGAAGACATGACTGCAGCAAACAGCATTCTGGTTATTACCTACAAACCTAAACCGTCCCAACACTATGAACAGGAGCATGTTTCATTTCACTCCAGAGCGTTTACCACCCGCCGCCACCAGCATCATATGCCGTTCACAAGGACTCATTGGCGTTAAACAGAAAAGAACCAGATGTTTGTCCCTATAGGGCCCTCAGGAGATTGTAACAAAAATCAAACCATGGTCACCTGACCAAAACTCCTTTTAGGAGTCCTATCTATATGTTAAAACTTTAACCTTTATTATTTACTTTTAAAACTAAAATACTCGGAGAAACCAATCTTATAAGGCAATTTAAAAATATCAGGCAGCAGTTTCGGGCTAAGTCAGTTAATTTATGTCTTTTTTGGGGGCGCTGTCATAGATACTCTGTGGCCATGTATCACCGCAGGTTACCAGGTGTGTTTTCAATGGTGAATTATTTGGTGTCCCTATAGGTCCTAAGTATAGGAGCTTCTATTGTACACATGTCAATCACAGCAACACAACTCGATTGGTGGAACCCATAGATTGGGAGGGGATAGATAGTTTAGGCAGGCGAAACAGAGCGTGTCACGCTATTACTCCAACTCACCTGATGAAGCCGCATCGCGGGGTAGGGACAATCTACAATTTTTAGACAGGTTGCAGTATAGGGCAAGATCTACAACCAGTAGGGTCGCAATCATTGTCCAGCTCCATAAATATTGTGCGAATGTCTGGAGGCAAACTGCCTGATCTCCCAGCGTGCGAAACTGCTACCTGATATTTCTAAATGACCTTGTAGTATTGGTTTCTCCGAGTATTTTAGTTTTAAAAGTCAATAATAGAGGTTAAAGTTTTAACATATCGATAGGACCTCTAAAAGGAGTTTTTGGTCAGGACACAGAAAAGAACGCACACCTCATACAGCATTCACAGCAGTAGACATTTCAAGGAGAGGAAAAGTTATTATATTTGTACACAAACGCATTTCAAACAGTTATAGCTTTTAGGCGGGGAATGAAATAAGCTCCAGTCTTCCAAATGAAGAAGAACATTGGTGCGTTACTTGCTCCCACTGCTCTCTGCACGCGCTCACTATGGCCACTGGCTCGAGAGACACATCTCCAACGTTTAGAAAGAAAAAATCCCAAAATGCACCCCCAGGTCACTGCTCGCTCTCTGGATCTCACTCATACCCCAAGCCTCTCATGCCTTGGTACCAACAATCCCACAGTTCAAACAGCCTTCCGGTTCCAACTCACAGCCGTGCGTACTCAGGGTTTATTCACACATCGGTTTGTGTTTTGCGGATCCACTAAACACGGACACAGGCAATGTGCGTTTCGTATTTTGCGGACCGCACATCGCCAGCACTTAATAGAAAATGCCTATTCTTGTCCGCAATTGCAGACAAGAATAGGCATTTTCTATTAAGTGCCGGCGATGTGCGGTCCGCAAAATGCGTAACGCACATTGCCGGTGTCCGTGTTTTGCGGATCCGCGGATCTGAAAAACACACACAGATGTGTGAATGGACCCTAATCCCTTCATAGAAGATATGCAGCTGAACCACCAGCAAGCTTGAAGAAAACCTCTAGAGAAAAAGTCTGTAAATTACATTTTACAGTTGTAATTACTATAAAATTAGGAAATGTTGCCTTACCCACCCCCCTCACTAAGCCATACTATCTACATACCCCAACCAGAGGACTTGGACTCGAGCTAAAGCCCCCAATGAACCCAGTAGCCAGCATTAGGAGAACCCCAGCCTATAGCAGAGTTCGAGCCATAAGAATTACTACCTGAGCCAAAACTCTGTGGCCGGTCTCTTGGCTGATTTCCTTGCCACTGATTGATACCCTGTGGACCAAGCTGATTCTGCTGACTAGCAAGCATACCCATCATCCCCGAGCTGCTCTGTACGGCTGCCGGAGCAGCAGCCATCATTGTAGGGTAAATGCTGAATGGCCCAAAGTTCATGCCACCACCATCCCCCATGTTATTAGGCTGGTTGTGCGCAAGGCCTCCATTGTTTGGCCTGTTATTAGGATATCCACAATTCCCAAAGATGGGTCCTGGGACTCTGCCACCGCTCTCCAAAGGGCTCTTTCTATTGTGTTTAGCTGCCGATACGTGAACACTGAATCCTTTGATAATCACATCTTCTCCACACAAAGACTCCGCAACCTTGGGAAAAAAATAAAGACATTCAGTCACCGAGGTGACATCTACAAATCCAATTCTAGCACCAATGACTGGGAAAAACATTGGAATTACCGGGCTTCTAAACAACGGCACATTGGTTAACCCTTTCAGCACCGGGCCACTTTCCACCTTAAATCCCAGGCTGATATTTGCAAATCTGACATGTGTCACTTTGTGTGGTAATAACCTTAGAACACTATTACTTATACAAGCCATTCAGAGAACGTTTTCTCGTGACACATTGTACTTCATGACAGTGGGAAATTTCAGTCGATATATTTCACCTTTATTTATAAAATTATTCCAAATTAGAATTTCTCTACTTTTAAGACATCTAGTAATGCCTCATAAAATGATTACCAACCAACATTCCCCATATGTCGGCTTTGTGTTGGCATCATTTTGTAAATGTTCCTTTTATTTTTAGGACATTAGAAGACTTTCAACAAAGTTTCCAAAACCATTTTTTAAGCACCAATTCAGTTATAAAGTGATTTTGAGGGGCTTACGTAATGGAAACCCCCCATAAATGACCCCATTTTAGAAACTACACCCCTCAAATTATTCAAAACTGATGTTACAAACTTTGTTAACCCTTGAGGTATTCCTCAAGAATTAAAGGAAAATGGAGGTGAAATTTCTAAATTTCTCTTTTTTGGTAGATTTTTTATATTAATCGATTTTTGCTTGCAACACAGCAAGGGTTAACAGCAAAATAAACATTTTGGAGGCAGATTTCACAAGATTGGTTATTAGGCACCATTTTGTATTTGAAGAGACCCTGACATACCCCTACAGTGGAAACCCTCAAAAAGTGACCCCATTTTGGAAACTACACCCCTTAAAGATTATGTTAAGGTTGGAATTGAGCACTTTGACCCCCTAAGCCTTTTACGGAATTTGGAAACGCTTCGCTGTAAAAATGAAGTTTTGTTTCTTCCAATAAAATGTTGCTTTAGCCCCAAATTTTTCATTTTCACAAGGGGTAACAGGAGAAAAAGCATCAACTAATTTGTTACCCATTTTCTCCTGAATCGGTAACACCCCATGTGTGGTGATAAACTGCTGTGGGGGCTCATGGCAGGACTCAGAAGAGAAGGAGCGCCATATGGCTTTTGCAGCGCAGATTTTGATGGATTGGTTTACGGGTGCCATTGGTTTTTATTGTCTTACGTGGGGGCTCATTTTTTGCGGGATGATGTGACCGTTTGATTGGTACCATTTTGGTCGCTTGGTATTAAACTTTGTGAGGCAAGGTGGAAAAAAATGGCTGTTTTGGCATAGTTTGGGCACGCCGCAGGATACCACGGTCAGTGCTGACCGAGGCAGTGCAAGGGTTAATGCACCGGGCATCAGCGTTTTCACCGATGCTGGCTCATACAGCAGAGGTCCGACTATCAGTGACTGCCGGACCACTGCGGCTGATCGGACGGGAGCATCTCCTGTGCCCGCACAGAGCACCGTAGCCGTATGGTGCTGGGATTTGTGACCCTGATACCAGCGCCGCACAGGTACAGTGCTGGTGTCCTACGGGTTAAAGGGCTTGTCCAGGTTCAGGGCTGAAGCCGGATATAAGCTCCCCTTCACTCCATTACCATGTAGGAGTGCAGCATTTCCTTGCTCCGATGCTCCACTTGTGCAGGGCACGGTCTGTTTTACTGCCGGTGACAGATCAGGCTTCACATCAGTATGCTAGGCAGAGACTTCCACCTAGCAGTGAGCCTGGTGACGTCACCAACACAAATGGGTAGTGTATAGCACTGTCCTGGGCATCAGTGGTACTGCCTCTAAAACCACCCAGAACAGCTATCTACACGGCCCATTTGTGCCAGTGGCATCACCGGGTTCCCTGCTAGGCACAAGTCTCTGCCTAGCATACTGATGTGAAGCTCGGTACGTCACCAGCTGACAACAAGCTACACGATGCAAGGAAAGGGGAGCTTCTATCAGGTTCAGCTTTGGACGCAGCCACTCCTTTAATGACTTGTATTAGGAATGTAAGTGAGTGCTCTCATCTGGGGATTAAGGGCATAAACTCTTGGACCCACTACTATCTTGAGAACGGGGCCCTACCTTACCCTGATAGGAGGCTGTGCACGCATGGATCTCCATTCACTTCTATGGAAGTTTCAAAAATAGCCAAGCATGGGTCCCCTTTTCAAGATTGTTGTGCTGGTCCCACTTCTGAGACCTGCCTCCATCAGACATTTAGGACATACCAGTGGATGTGCCACAAGTATAGATGGGACAACCCCTTTAAATCCAGACAGCCACATGCCAAAAAGGGGAAAGCTAAGAAAACTGGTGGTCCGTCATATCCACAATTGTCAGTGTGAGCACTTTTCAGAACCTACCCAATGCTCAGGCAAGAACTGGATCCATTAGTATTTTCTCCATAGATGTGCTATGGAAGGTCTGATCTGTGGAAGCCAGAGCTATATTGCCCACATACAGGGGGATATGTTTATGTGCTTATATAATAGGAAATGATACAATCCTCTAATATGCATGTATATAAAATTCTGCATACATACCTCTCATATCAGACAGCTGACCCTATATGAAGAAGAATGGTACAGCCCATGTATCAGTCCTGTGTAATGTATCCATGGCCGTCATGCCACACCCTTCACCATACAATGTATGACATTACTGACGCCATGTTTAGTCCTAACCAGCCCTCCTACGGATGCATTTTACAGGACTACAATGGACTGTGACAAAGGCACGGATATAAAAAGGTCCATGAACAGAATTTTAAATAGATGTATATTAGTAAATTGCTCCATAAAACAGGAATACCTGGTTAAGAGAAAGTGAGCGCTTGCACTCAGCCCCCCAGACATCACTGCTTAGTTCTGCAGAAGATTTCATCTACGTAAAGGGAGTGCCCCAAGTCCTCCACAGCCCTGACTCTGCATTCACTCTCCATGGGGGCCTCTGAAGTCTTAAAGGGAGTGCCCTAAGTCCTCCACAGCCCTGACTCTGCATTCACTCTCCATGGGAGCCTCTGAAGACTTAAAGGGAGTGCCCCAAGTCTTCCACAGCCCTGACTCTGCATTCACTCTCCATGGGAGCCTCTGAAGACTTAAAGGGAGTGCCCCCAATTCTTTCACAGCCCTAACTCTGCATTCACTCTCCATGGGAGCCTCTGAAGACTTAAAGGGAGTGCCCCAAGTCTTCCACAGCTCTGACTCTGCATTCACTCTCCATGGGAGCCTCTGAAGACTTAAAGGGAGTGCCCCAAGTCTTTCACAGCCCTAACTCTGCAGTCACTCTCCATGGGAGCCTCTGAAGACTTAAAGGGAGTGCCCCAAGTCTTCCATAGCCCTGACTCTGCATTCACTCTCCATGGGAGCCTCTGAAGACTTAAAGGGAGTGCACCAAGTCTTCCACAACCCTGACTCTGCATTCATTCTCCATGGGAGCCTCTGAAGACTTAAAGGGAGTGCACCAAGTCTTCCACAGCCCTGACTCTGCATTCACTCTCCATGGGTGCCTCTGAAGACTTAAAGGGAGTGCCCCAAGTCTTCCACAGCCCTGATTCTGCATTCACTCTCCATGGGAGCCTCTGAAGACTTAAAGGGAGTGCCCCAAGTCTTCCACAGCCCTGATTCTGAATTCACTCTCCATGGGAGCCTCTGAAGACTTAAAGGGAGTGCCCCAAGTCTTCCACAGCCCTGACTCCGCATTCACTCTCCATGGGGGCCTCTGAAGACTTAAAGGGAGTGCCCCAAGTCTTCCACAGCTCTGACTCTGCATTCACTCTCCATGGGAGCCTCTGAAGACTTAAAGGGAGTGCCCCAAGTCTTCCACATCCCTGACTCTGCAGTCACTCTCCATGGGAGCCTCTGAAAACTTAAAGGGAGTGCCCCAAGTCTTCCACAGCCCTGACTCTGAATTCACTCTCCATGGGAGTCTCTGAAGACTTAAAGGGAGTGCCCCAAGTCTTCCACAGCCGTGACTCTGCATTCACTCTCCATGGGAGCCTCTGAAGACTTAAAGGGAGTGCCCCAAGTCTTCCACAGCCCTGACTCTGCATTCACTCTCCATGGGAGCCTCTGAAGACTACAGCAGGATGGGCAGGGTGTATGTGGGAAACTGGACCCCCACCAATCAGGTACTTCGTTATCCCTTATCCTGTGGGCAGGGGACAGCTTGAAAACTTGGCACAACCCCTTTAAAATGTATGAATGAACACGTTAAAAACCATTTACTCATGCAGAACAGATGACAGATACAATATATACCTGAGCTGCCTCTTACCTGGTCATCGGCAAAGGTCACAAAGGCAAACGCTCTAAATGGCTTTGGGACAAACACATCTACAACCTCCCCGTACTGCGTGAAGAAATGGCGAAGCTCCTCCGCTGTCATATCCTCAGTGCACCGGCCAACATATACCTTATGGCTGCACACAGGTTCATCCAAGCTTTGCTGTAGAGAAGCCACAATGAGTGAGAGGCCTAGAAGTATGCATCCCAACGTTGTGACGAATAGTAATAAAGTGACATGGCGGCGTCACGTGAATGGGCACAGCAGAGCTTTTACCATTTCCAGAGAACCCTCATCATACAGCTAATAAGAGAATGCGTAAAAAAAATGCAATTGCTGTCAGACCGCTCAGGCAAGATGGCTGCCTCCACAGTGCGGGTCGGAAGATAGAAGGAACAAAGTCTGCCATGAAACTAGATTAGAACCAAAGGACTTGTGTGTCACTGTCTGGTTTTAACGGGCAGTAAAGACTTCTGTGACATATCCCTTTAAAGAGGACCTTTCCTGGGTGTGTAGTAATTGAGATAAATATCTGTGCTGCCACCCTGCCTGGTTTTTAAAATAGCGCTCCTGCGCCCCGTTTTGGCCCCCCACAAATTCCGCACTCAGTATGCTAATACGGAGCAATGAGGAGGAGACGGAGTCTCTCTGTGGACGTCTCCTTCTCCCTGGCGGTAGAGCTGTCCAATCGCAGCGCAGAGCGTCACAGCCAGGGAGAAGGAGACGCCCAGAGAGAAAGACTCCGCCTCCTCCTCATTTCTCCGTATTGGAATACTGAGCGCGGAACTTGTGGGGGGCCATAACGGGGCGCAGGAGTGCTATTTAAAAAAAATATATATATCGCCAAAGCAATCGTATCCCGATAATCAACGATTGTGATATGGTGAGTTGGCCAACCCAAAAATGCTGTGATAACCTACAATGATACACGGCCGCCCGCGATGCCGCACAGCGCGGTCGGCGGTTGTATGAACAGAGGGAGGAGGGGCTGGGGGCCGGCATCTGGATTAGGAATGACAGTGGGGACCGGTGCAGTCCCTGTATCCTAATGCACCGGCCCCGCTCACTGTTGTATAATCTTATCTAACCTTCATTGCTAAGATATAATAATTATGTGTAATCCAGCTGTATTACTTACAACTAAGTTCTGTAGCAGGGAGGAGGGAGGAGGCAGGCCGGGAGGGCGGGCAGGCGACGCGTCACTCACTACGTCATGCACCTGCGCCGCCCACTTTATGAATGAAGCAGGCAGCGTCCTCCCTGCTACAGAATCTAGTTGTAAGTAATACAGCTGGATTACACATGATTATTATATCTTAGCAATGCAGGTTAGATAAGATCATACAACAGTGAGCAGGGCCGGTGCATTAGAATACAGGGACTGCACCGGTCCCCACGGTCATTCCTAATCCAGATGCCGGCCCCCAGCCCCTGTTTTCAGGGTCATTCACACTGCAGGGACACTGTTATGGGGGGGATCTGTGGATGGCACAAAGCATAAGATGTTATAACAGTGCCATCAACAGATCACCCCATAGCAGTGTCATCCACAGATCCCCCCATAACAGTGCCAAACACAGAGCCCCCCATAACAGTGCCAGCCAGAGATCCCCTCCATAGCAGTGTCATCCGCAGATCCCCCCCATAGCAGTGTCATCCACAGATGCCCCATCACAGTGCCATCCAGAGATCCCCATAACAGTGCCATCCACAGATCCCCCCATAACAGTGCCATCCACAGATCCCCCCATAACAGTGCCATCCACAGATCCCCCATAATAGTGTCACCCACAGATCTCCTCCATAACAGTGCCATCCACAGATCCCCCCATAACAGTGTCATCCACAGATCCCCCCATAACAGTGCCATCTAGAGATCCCCCATAATAGTGCCATCCACAGACCCCCCATAACAGTGTCATCCACAGATTTCCTATAATAGTGTCATCCACAGATCCCCCATAACAGTGCCATCCACAGATCCCCCGTAATAGTATCATCCACAGATCCCCCATAATAGTGTCATCCACAGTTCCCCCATATTAGTGTCTGTAACGGACCGTTTCAGCAGACAAGGGGTTAAAATCCGTTTAGGCGATATGCCCCTTTCTGAGAGACAGGCACAGCTACTGCAGAACACCAACCTCCCGAACTGGATACAAAATAGCACTCCAAACTGGAACCTCGCAAAAGCTGCCGGCAGACGAACAGGAAAAGCGTACAGTCAGCTTACACTCCTGGCAATCAGTCTCCAACAGCATACAGGGAATCCCCCCAATAACGAGACAAGGCTCCGTCTTGAGGGTCAGCAGTGGTCTGATGTGCTGGCACACCCAGCCTGGTTTTTATTACAGTTTTTCAAATACAGAACAGATACAACATATCCCCACAATGCATCATGGTTTCCTCCCCTCTGTCCCGGAGACGACCGAAGACAATCCAATTATCTCTCAGGACAAAGGGGAGGTCACCAATACACATGTGGAGACAACAGGACAGGAATCACCACCCAAAACACACAATGGCACACCCCCACAGCAAACACAGACATGTAACATATCCCAGATAGCTCAAGTCTGAGTGCATATCATTAG